>NW_026906562.1:0-10662 GCF_033807715.1 Cololabis saira | reverse complement strand
CGTAATTTTATGAGAATAAAGTCGTAATTTTATGAGAATAAAGTCGTAAAATTACAAGAATAAACGAGAATAAAGTTGTAAAATTACGAGAATAAAGTCGTAATATTATGAGAATAAAGTCATAAAATTATGAGAATAAAGTCGTAAAATTACGAGAATAAAGTCGTAATATTACGAGAATAAAGTCGTAATATTACGAGAATAAAGTCGTAATATTATGAGAATAAAGTCGTAATATTACGAGAATAAAGTCGTAATATTATGAGAATAAAGTCGTAAAATTACGAGAATAAAGTTGTAATTTATGAGAATAAAGTCGTAAAATTACGAGAATAAAGTCGTAAAATTACGAGAATAAAGTCGTAATATTACGAGAATAAAGTCGTAATATTATGAGAATAAAGTCGTAATATTACGAGAATAAAGTCGTAATATTATGAGAATAAAGTCGTAATATCACGAGAATAAAGTCGTAAAATTACAAGAATAAACGAGAATAAAGTTGTAAAATTACGAGAATAAAGTCGTAATATTATGAGAATAAAGTTGTAATATTATGAGATAATAATTTATAAGAAATCTAACAGGAAGAGCTTCTTCTCCCTGTGTAAAAAATGAGGAATATTGAGCATCTTGTGAAGTTATATTTATATATTTATAATATATTTTATATTATGACTTTATTCTCGTAATTTCCATGTTTTTTGTCTTAGTTTGGCCCTAATACTCCGTCGTGCCTGAGAACCACAAGGTCACAAAACGTCTCCTTCTCCTTTTTTTCTGAGGTTTTTTTCTGGTAATCAATGATTCTTATCAGAGAAAAGCAGGAAGTCTGAGACTCGGAGAGACTGACGGGTCAACGTTTGTCTCGTTTCTCTGCAGACGTTGATAAAAAGGAGTTAATTTAGCATTTTATTATTGGTCCTGGAGCATTCTGGTCTCTGACTGCACAATGCCAGGAGGGGAAGACATCAGTAAAGCTCTTAGAGAAGCAATTATTGCTGCAGATCAATAAGGAAGGGCTTATAAAGATTATAAAGCTTATAAAGCCGTTTCCAGGAGATCTGATGTGCAACGTTCCCAACTCTCCGTCCTCTACGTCTTTACGTCTCAAACAGTTTCATCTGAGGTCGGATCGTCCTCAGAGAAAAACCAGCAACGCTGAAGCACGACGGAGGTTCCAGAACTGGTGACAGCAGGATTAGCAACCTGCGGCTCTTTAGCGCCGCCCTAGTGGCTCCTGGAGCTTTTTCAAAATGTTTGACCTTTTTTTTTTTTTTCCTTTTTTTCTTATTTTTTTTTTTTTTTTTTTAACTTTTTTTCTTCTTTTTTTCGTTTTTTTCTTCTTTTTTTCCTTTTTTCTCGTTTTTTTTTTTCCTTTTTCCTTTTCTTTGAAATCTCGAAATTTCAACTTTTTCTCGACATTTCGCCTTTTGCCTTCATTCTAAGGCTGAAACAAGACTTTTTATTTTTTGCGGCTCCAGACATGTTTGTTTTTTGAGAAGGAAGGAAGGAAGGAAGGAAGGAAGGAAGGAAGGAAGGGAGGAAGGAAGGGAGAAAAGAAGGAAGGAAGTAAAAAAAGAAGGAATGAAGGAAGGAAGGAAGGGAGAAAAGAAGGAAGGAAGAAAAGAAGGAAGGAAAGAAGGAAGGAAGTGAAAAAAGAAGGAATGAAGGAAGGAAGGAAGGAAGGAAGGAAGGAAGGGAGAAAAGAAAGAAGGAAGGAAGGGAAGGAAGGAAGTAAAAAAAAGAAGGAATGAAGGAAGGAAGGAAGGAAGGAAGGAAGGGAGAAAGAAAGAAGGAAGGAAGGAAGGAAGGAAGGGAGAAAAGAAGGAAGGAAGAAAAGAAGGAAGGAAAGAAGGAAGGAAGTGAAAAAAGAAGGAATGAAGGAAGGAAGGAAGGAAGGAAGGAAGGAAGGAAGGGAGAAAAGAAAGAAGGAAGGAAGGAAGGAAGGAAGTAAAAAAAGAAGGAATGAAGAAGGAAGGAAGGAAGGAAGGAAGGGAGAAGGAAGGAAGGAAGGAAGGAAGGAAGGGAGAAAAGAAGGAAGGAAGGAAGGAAGGAAGGGAGAAAAGAAGGAAGGAAGAAAAGAAGGAAGGAAAGAAGGAAGGAAGTGAAAAAAGAAGGAATGAAGGAAGGAAGGAAGGAAGGGAGAAAAGAAGGAAGGAAGGAAGGAAGGAAGGGAGAAAAGAAAGAAGGAAGGAAGGAAGGAAGTGAAAAAAGAAGGAATGAAGGAAGGAAGGAAGGAAGGAAGAAGGGAGAAAAGAAGGAAGGAAGGAAGGAAGGAAGGAAGGAAGGAAGGGAGAAAAGAAGGAAGGAAGGAAGGAAGGGAGAAAAGAAGGAAGGAAGGAAGGAAGGGAGGAAGGGAGAAAAGAAGGAAGGAAGGAAGGGAGGAAGGGAGAAAAGAAGGAAGGAAGGAAGGAAGGAAGGAAGGGAGAAAAGAAGGAAGGAAGGAAGGAAGGAAGGAAGGGAGGAAGGGAGAAAAGAAGGAAGGAAGGAAGGAAGGAAGGAAGGAAGGGAAAAAAGAAAGGAAGGAAGGAAGGAAGGAAGGAAGGAAGGAAGGGAGAAAAGAAGGAAGGAAGGAAGGAAGGAAGGAAGGGAGAAAAGAAGGAAGGAAGGAAGGAAGGAAGGAAGGAAGGGAGGAAGGGAGAAAAGAAGGAAGGAAGGAAGGAAGGAAGGAAGGAAGGAAGGGAGGAAGGGAGAAAAGAAGGAAGGAAGGAAGGAAGGAAGGAAGGAAGGAGGGAGAGAGCAGGAGGAAAGAAGGAACAGGAGAATTAGGTCATTTTGACCCGATGACAGTACAAGGGTTAAGGGACCTGAAACGAGAGGAGAATTACTTTTCAAAATAAAACAGGAAATGACAGGACAGAACAAACCCAAGACGAGACAACGTCACCACGGTTGTGACATCAAGTGGTCGCTGCGGCTCCTTAAAGAAGGCTGGAATTCCCAGCAGCTCCATGTCTGCAAGACTAACGAGAGGAAACCACTGCTTCCTTAACTCCTACTCTTCCCCCGTTGGCGTTATGTTAATGTAAGTGAATGTTCTGCATCAGCAGCAACGAGACGGTGACGATGATGAACCCGAGGAGCCGGGCCATGATTCCACCTGCTGCTAATTCCAACACTAGTCCTTAGTTTTTCACGCTGCTTCTGCATTTTAGATCAGTTTTAATTAAGGTAAACGATGATTATGACACGTTAGTTTACGTGACTGAGAGTTGTTTTAAACACGTCCTTGTATTTAAAACTTAGACCGTCATGGTTTACTTTTTTAACCCTTGTACTGTGTTCGGGTCAAAATGACCTAATTCTCCTGTTCCTTCTTCCTTCCTTCCTTCCTTCCTTCTCCCTTCCTCTTCCTTCCTTCCTTCCTTCCTTCTTCCTTCCTTTCCTTCCTTCCTTCCTTCTTCCTTCCTTCCTTCTCCTTCCTTCTTCCTTCCTTCTTCTCCTTCCTTCCTTCCTCCTTCCTTCCTTCCTGCCTTCCTTCCTTCCTTCCTTCCTTCTCCTTCCTTCCTTGTTTTCTCCCTTCCTTCCTTCCTTCTTTCCTTCTTTTCATTCTTCCTTCCTTCCTTCCTTTCTTCCATCTTTTCTCCCTTCCTTCCTTCCTTCCTTCCTTCCTTCCTTGTTTTCTCCCTTCCTTCTCCCTTCTTTTCATTCTTCCTTCCTTCCCTCCCTTCCTTCCTTCTTTCCTTGTTTTCTCCCTTCCTTCCTTCCTTCCTTCCTTCTTGTCATTCTTCCTTCCTTCCTTCCTTCCTTCCTTCCTTCCTTCCTTCCTTCCTCCTTCCTTCCTTCTTCCTTCCTTCCTTCCTTCTCCTTCCCTTCCTTCCTTCCTTCCTCCCTCTTTCCTTCCTTCCTTCCTTTCTTCCATCTTTTTCTCCCTTCCTTCCTTCCTTCCTTCCTTCCTCCCTTCCTTCTTCCTTCCTTCCTTCCTTCCTTCCTTCCTTCCTTCCTTCTTCCCTTCCTTCCTTCCTTCTTCCCTTCCTTCCTTCCTTCTTCCCTTCCTTCCTCCCTTCCTTTCTCCCTTCCTTCTCCCTTCTTTCCTTCCTTCCTTGTTTTTCCCCTTCCTTCCTTCCTTCCTTCCTTCCTTCCTTCCTTCCTTCCTTCCTTCCTTCCTTCCTTCCTTTCTCCCTTCTTTTCTCCCTTCCCTTCTCCCTTCTTTCCTTCCTTCCTTGTTTTTCCCCTTCCTTCTTTCCTTCTTTTCATTCTTCCCTTCTTCCCTTCTTCCCTTCTTCCCTTCCTTCCTTCCTTCCTTCCTTCCTTCCTTCCTTCTTCCTTCCTTCCTTCCTTCCTTCCTTCCTTCCTTCCTTGTTTTCTCCCTTCCTTCCTTCCTTCCTTCTTTTCATTCTTCCTTCCTTCCTTCCTTCCTTCCTTCCTTCCTTCTTTCCTTCTTTTCATTCTTCCTTCCTTCCTTCCTTCCTTTCTCCCTTCTTTCCTTCCTTCCTTCCTTTCTTCCATCTTTTCTCCCTTCCTTCTCCCTTCTTTTCATTCTTCCTTCCTTCCCTCCCTTCCTTCCTTCTTTCCTTGTTTTCTCCCTTCCTTCCTTCCTTCCTTCCTTCTTGTCATTCTTCCTTCCTTCCTTCCTTCTTTTCATTCTTCTTCCCTTCCTTCCTTCCTTCCTTCCTTCCTTCCTTCCTTCCTTCCTTCCTTCCTTCCTTCCTTCCTCCCTTCCTTCTTTTCATTCTTCCTTCTTCCCTTCCTTCCTTCCTTCTTCCCTTCCTTCCTCCCTTCCCTTCTCCCTTCTTTCCTTCCTTCCTTCCTTTCTTCCATCTTTTCTCCCTTCCTTCCTTCCTTCCTTCTTTCCTTCTTTTCATTCTTCCTTCTTCCCTTCCTTCCTCCCTTCCTCCTTCCTTCCTTGTTTTCTCCCTTCCTTCTCCCTTCTTTTCATTCTTCCATCCTTCCTTCCTTCCTTCCTTCCTTCCTTCCTTCCTTTCTCCCTTCTTTCCTTCTTCCTTGTTTTTCCCTTTCCTTCTTTTCATTCTTCCCTTCTTCCCTTCTTCCCTTCCTTCCTTCCTTCCTTCCTTGTTTTCTCCTTCCTTCACCCTTCTTTTCATTCTTCCTTCCTTCCTTCCTTCTTTTCACCCTTCCTTCTCCCCTCCTTCTTCCTTCTTTCCTTCTTTTCATTCTTCCCTTCTTCCTTCTTCCTTCCTTCCTTCCTTCCTTCCTTCCTTCCTTCCTTCCTTCTTTCCTTGTTATTCTCCCTTCCTTCCTTCCTTCCTTTCTTTCTTTTCATTCCTTCCTTCCTTCCTTCCCTTCCTTCCTTCCTTCCTTCCTTTCTCCCTTCCTTCCTTCCTTTCTTCCATCTTTTCTCCCTTCCTTCCTTCCTTCCTTCCTTCCATCTTTTCTCCCTTCCTTCCTTCCTTCCTTCTTTCCTTCTTTTCATTCTCCCTTCCTTCCTTCCTTCCTTCCTTCCTCCTTCCTTCCTTCTTGTCATTCTTCCTTCCTTCCTTCCTTCCTTCTTTTCATTCTTCCTTCCTTCCTTACTTCCTTCCTTCCTTCCTTCCTTCTCCCTTCTTTCCTTCCTTCCTTCCTTCCTTCCTTCCTTCCTTCCTTCCTTCCTTCCTTCTTGTCATTCTTCCTTCCTTCCTTCCTTCCTTCTTTCATTCTTCTTCCTTCTTCCTTCCTTCCTTCCTTCCTTCCTTCCTTCCTTCCTTCTCCCTTCTTTCCTTCCTTCCTTCCTTCCTTCCTTCCTTCCTTCCTCCCTTCCTTCTTTCCTTCTTTTCATTCTTCCTTCTTCCCTTCCTTCCTTCCTTCTTCCCTTCCTTCCTCCCTTCCTTTCTCCCTTCCTTCCTTCCTTCCTTCCTCCCTTCCTTCTCCCTTCTTTCCTTCCTTCCTTGTTTTTCCCCTTCCTTCCTTCCTTCCTTCCTTCCTTCCTTCCTTCCTTCCTTCCTTCCTTCCTTCCTTCCTTCCTTCCTTCCTCCCTTCCTTCTTTCCTTCTTTTCATTCTTCCTTCTTCCCTTCCTCCTCCCTTCCTCCCTTCCTTCCTTCCTTGTTTTCTCCCTTCCTTCTCCCTTCTTTTCATTCTTCCTTCCTTCCCTTCCTTCCTTTCTCCCTTCTTTTCATTCTTCCTTCCTTCCTTCCTTCCTTCTCCTTCTTTCCTTCCTTCCTTGTTTTTCCCCTTCCTTCTTTCCTTCTTTTCATTCTTCCTTCCTTCCTTCCTTCCTTCCTTCCTTCCTTCCTTCCTTCCTTCTCCTTCTTTTCATTCTTCCTTCCTTCCCTTCCTTCCTTTCTCCTTCTTTTCATTCTTCCTTCCTTCCTTCCTTCTTTTCTCCCTTCCTTCTCCCTTCTTTCCTTCCTTCCTTGTTTTTCCCCTTCCTTCTTTCCTTCTTTCCTTCTTTTCATTCTTCCTTCTTCCCTTCCTTCCTTCATTCTTCCCTTCCTTCCTCCCTCCCTCCCTCCCTTCCTTCCTTCCTTCCTTCCTTGTTTTCTCCCTTCCTTCTCCCTTCTTTTCATTCTTCCTTCCTTCCCTTCCTTCCTTTCTCCCTTCTTTTCATTCTTCCTTCCTTCCTTCCTTCCTTCCTTCCTTCCTTCCTTCCTTCCTTCCTTCCTTCCTTCTCCCTTCTTTCCTTCCTTCCTTGTTTTTCCCCTTCCTTCTTTCCTTCTTCCCTTCTTCCCTTCTTCCCTTCCTTCCTTCCTTCCTTCCTTCCTTCCTTCCTTGTTTTCTCCCTTCCTTCCTTCCTTCTTTCCCTTCTTTTCATTATTCCTTCCTTCCTTCCTTCCTTCTTTTCATTCTTCCTTCCTTCCTTCCTTCCTTCCTTCCTTCCTTCTTTCCTTCTTTTCATTCTTCCTTCCTTCCTTCCTTTCACCCTTCTTTCCTTCCTTCCTTCCTTTCTTCCATCTTTTCTCCCTTCCTTCCTTCCTTCCTTCCTTGTTTTCTCCCTTCCTTCTCCCTTCTTTTCATTCTTCCTTCCTTCCCTCCCTTCCTTCCTTCTTTCCTTGTTTTCTCCCTTCCTTCCTTCCTTCCTTCCTTCCTTCTTGTCATTCTTCCTTCCTTCCTTCCTTCCTTCTTTTCATTCTTCCTTCCTTCCTTCCTTCCTCCCTTCCTTCTCCCTTCTTTCCTTCCTTCCTTCCTTTCTTCCATCTTTTCTCCCTTCCTTCCTTCCTTCCTTCTTTCCTTCTTTTCATTCTTCCTTCTTCCCTTCCTTCCTTCCTTCCTTCCTCCCTTCCTTTCTCCCTTCCTTCCTTCCTTCCTTCCTCCCTTCCTTCTCCCTTCTTTCCTTCCTTCCTTGTTTTTCCCTTCCTTCCTTCCTTCCTTCCTTCCTTCCTTCCTTCCTTCCTCCCTTCCTTTCTCCCCTTCCTTCCTTCTTCCTTCCTCCCTTCCTTCTCCCTTCTTTCTTGTTTTTCCCCTTCCTTCCTTCCTTCCTTCCTTCCTTCCTTCCTTCCTTCCTTCCTTCCTCCCTTCCTTCTTTCCTTCTTTTCATTCTTCCTTCTTCCCTTCCTTCCTTCCTTCTTCCCTTCCTTCCTTCCTTCCTTCCTTCCTTCCTTCCTTGTTTTCTCCCTTCCTTCTCCCTTCTTTTCATTCTTCCTTCCTTCCTTCCTTCCTTGTTTTTCCCCTTCCTTCTTTCTTCTTTCCTTCTTTCCTTCTTCCCTTCTTCCCTCCTTCCTTCCTTCCTTCCTTCCTTCCTCTTTCCTTCCTTCCTTGTTTTTCCCCTTCCTTCTTTCCTTCTTTTCATTCTTCCCTTCTTCCCTTCCTTCCTTCCTTCCTTCCTTCCTTCCCTTCCTTCCTTCCTTCCTTCCTTCCTTGTTTTCTCCCTTCCTTCCTTCCTTCCTTCTATTTTCATTCTTCCTTCCTTCCTTCCTTCTTTTCATTCTTCCTTCCTTCCTTCCTTCCTTCCTTCTTTCCTTCTTTCCTTCTTTTCATTCTTCCTTCCTTCCTTCCTTCCTTTCTCCCTTCTTTCCTTCCTTCCTTCCTTTCTTCCATCTTTTCTCCCTTCCTTCTCCCTTCTTTTTATTCTTCCTTCCTTCCCTCCCTTCCTTCCTTCTTTCCTTGTTTTCTCCCTTCCTTCCTTCCTTCCTTCCTTCCTTCTTGTCATTCTTCCTTCCTTCCTTCCTTCCTTCCTTCCTTCTTTTCATTCTTCCTTCCTTCCTTCCTTCCTTCCTTCCTTCCTTCCTTCCTCCCTTCCTTCTCCCTTCTTCCTTCCTTCCTTCCTTCTTTCCTTCCATCTTTTTCTCCTTCCTTCCTTCCTTTCCTTCCTTCCTTCCTCCTTCCTTCTTTTCATTCTTCCTTCCTCCCTTCCTTCTTTCCTTCTTTTCATTCTTCCTTCTTCCCTTCCTTCTCCCTTCCTCCCTTCCTTCCTTCCTTGTTTTCTCCCTTCCTTCTCCCTTCTTTTCATTCTTCCTTCCTTCCCTTCCTTCCTTTCTCCCTTCTTTTCATTCTTCCTTCCTTCCTCCCTTCCTTCTCCCTTCTTTCCTTGTTTTTCCCCTTCCTTCCTTCCTTCCTTCCTTCCTTCCTTCCTTCCTTCCTTCCTTCCTTCCTCCCTTCCTTCTTTCCTTCTTTTCATTCTTCTTCTTCCCTTCCTTCCTTCCTTCTTCCCTTCCTTCCTTCCTTCCTTCCTTCCTTCCTTCCTTGTTTTCTCCTTCCTTCTCCCTTCTTTTCATTCTTCCTTCCTTCCTTCCTCCTTGTTTTTCCCCTCCTTCTTTCCTTCTTTCCTTCTTTTCCTTCTTCCCTTCTTCCCTTCCTTCCTTCCTTCCTTCCTTCCTTCTTTCCTTCCTTCCTTGTTTTTCCCCTTCCTTCTTTCCTTCTTTTCATTCTTCCCTTCTTCCCTTCCTTCCTTCCTTCCTTCCTTCCTTCCTTCCTTCCTTCCTTCCTTCCTTGTTTTCTCCCTTCCTTCCTTCCTTCCTTCTTTTCATTCTTCCTTCCTTCCTTCCTTCTTTCATTCTTCCTTCCTTCCTTCCTTCCTTCCTTTCTTTCCTTCTTTCCTTCTTTCATTCTTCCTTCCTTCCTTCCTTCCTTTCTCCTTCTTTCCTTCCTTCCTTCCTTTCTTCCATCTTTTCTCCCTTCCTTCTCCCTTCTTTTTTATTCTTCCTTCCTTCCCTCCCTTCCTTCCTCTTTCCTTGTTTTCTCCCTTCCTTCCTTCCTTCCTTCCTTCTTGTCATTCTTCCTTCCTTCCTTCCTTCCTTCCTTCCTTCTTTTCATTCTTCCTTCCTTCCTTCCTTCCTTCCTTCCTTCCTTCCTTCCTCCCTTCCTTCTCCCTTCTTTCCTTCCTTCCTTTCTTCCATCTTTTCTCCCTTCCTTCCTTCCTTCCTTCCTTCCTTCCTCCCTTCTTCTTTTCATTCTTCCTTCTTCCCTTCCTTCTTCCCTTCCTTCCTCCCTTCCCTTCTCCTTCTTTCCTTCCTTCCTTGTTTTTCCCCTTCCTTCATTCCTTCCTTCCTTCCTTCCTTCCTTCCTTCCTTCTTCCCTTCCTTCCTTCCTTCTTCCCTTCCTTCCCTCCCTTCCCTCCCTTCCTTGTTTTCTCCCTTCCTTCTCCCTTCTTTTCATTCTTCCTTCCTTCCTTCCTTCCTTCCTTCCTTCCTTCCTTCCTTCCTTCCTTCCTTTCTCCCTTCCTTCTCCCTTCTTTCCTTCCTTCCTTGTTTTTCCCTTTCCTTCTTTTCATTCTTCCCTTCTTCCCTTCCTTCCTTCCTTCCTTCCTTCCTTCCTTCCTTCCTTCCTTCCTTGTTTTCTCCCTTCCTTCTCCCTTCTTTTCATTCTTCCTTCCTTCCCTTCCTTCCTTTCTCCCCTTCTTTTCATTCTTCCTTCCTTCCTTCCTTCCTTCTTTTCTCCCTTCCTTCTCCCTTCTTTCCTTCCTTCCTTGTTTTTCCCCTTCCTTCTTTCCTTCTTTCCTTCTTTTCATTCTTCCCTTCTTCCCTTCCTTCCTTCCTTCCTTCCTTCCTTCCTTCCTTCCTTCCTTCCTTCCTTCCTTCTTTCCTTGTTTTCTCCCTTCCTTCCTTCCTTCCTTCTTTCCTTCTTTTCATTCTTCCTTCCTTCCTTCTTTTCATTCTTCCTTCCTTCCTTCCTTCCTTCCTTCCTTCCTTCCTTCCTTCTTTCCTTCTTTTCATTCTTCCTTCCTTCCTTCCTTTCTCCCTTCTTTCCTTCCTTCCTTCCTTTCTTCCATCTTTTCTCCCTTCCTTCCTTCCTTCCTTCCTTCCTTCCATCTTTTCTCCCTTCCTTCCTTCCTTCCTTCTTTCCTTCTTTTCATTCTCCCTTCCTTCCTTCCTTCCTTCCTTCCTTCCTTCCTTCCTTCCTTCCTTCCTTCCTTCTTGTCATTCTTCCTTCCTTCCTTCCTTCCTTCCTTCCTTCTTTTCATTCTTCCCTTCCTTCCTTTCCTTCCTTCCTTCCTTCTCCCTTCTTTCCTTCCTTCCTTCCTTTCTTCCATCTTTTCTCCCTTCCTTCCTTCCTTCCTTCCTTCCTTCCTTCCTTCCTTCCTTCCTTCCTTCCTTCCTTCCTTCCTTCCTTCCTTCCTTCCTTCTTTCCTTCTTTTCATTCTTCCTTCTTCCCTTCCTTCCTTCCTTCTTCCCTTCCTTCCTCCCTTCCTTCCTCCCTTCCTTCCTTCCTTCCTTCCTCCCTTCCTTCTCCCTTCTTTCCTTCCTTCCTTGTTTTTCCCCTCCTTCCTTCCTTCTTCCTTCCTTCCTTCCTTCCTCCCTCCCTTCCTTCTTTCCTTCTTTTCATTCTTCCTTCTTCCCTTCTTCCTT
>NW_026906561.1:0-10865 GCF_033807715.1 Cololabis saira | reverse complement strand
GTGAGTGTAGTGGGTGTAGGTGGGTGTAGTGGGTGTAGTGGGTGTAGTGGGTGTAGTGGGTGTAGTGGGTGTAGTGGGTGTAGAATGTAGTGGTGTAGTGGAGTGTAGTGGGTGTAGTGTAGGGGTGTAGTGGGTGTAGTGGGTGTAGTGGGTGTAGTGAGGTGTAGTGGGTGTAGTGGTGTAGTGGGTGTAGGAGGTGTAGTGTAGTGGGTTGTAGTGGTGTGGGGTGTAGTGGGTGTAGTGGGTGTAGGGTGTAGTGGGTGTAGTGGGTGTAGTGGGTGTAGGAGTGGGTGTAGTGGGTGTAGTGGAGTGTAGTGGAGTGTAGTGAGTGGGTGTAGTGGGTGTAGTGGGTGTAGTGGGTGTAGTGGAGTGTAGTGGAGTGTGTGGGTGTAGTGAGTGTAGTGGTGTAGTGGGGGTAGTGGGTGTAGTGGGTGTAAGTGGTGTAGTGTAGTGTAGGGTGTAGTGGGTAGTGGGTGTAGTGGGTGTAGTGGGTGTAGTGGGTGTAGTGTAGTAGGTGTGTGTAGTGGTGTAGTGGGTGTAGTGGGTGTAGTTGGTGTAGTGGTGTAGTGGGTGTAGTGGGTGTAGGGGTGTAGTGGGTGTAGTGGGTGTAGTGGGTGTGTAGTGGTGTAGTGGGTGTAGTGTGGTGTAGTGTGGGGTGTAGTGGGTGTAGTGGTGTAGTGGTGTAGTGGGTTAGTGGTGTAGTGGGTGTAGTGGGTGTAGTGGTGTAGTGGGTGAGTGGGGTAGTGGGTGTAGTGGGTGTAGTGGTGTAGTGAGTGTAGTGGGGTAGTGGTAGTGGGTGTAGTGGGTGTAGTGGTAGTGGGGTAGTGGGTAGTGGTGTAGTGGGTGTAGTGGTGTAGTGGTGTAGTGGGTGTAGTGGTGTAGTGAGTGTAGTGGTGTAGTGAGTGAGGTGTAGTGGGAGTGTAGTGGGTGTAGTGGGTGTAGTGGTGTAGTGGTGTAGTGGGTGTAGTGGGTGTAGTGGGTGTAGTGGTGTAGTGAGTGTAGTGGGTGTAGTGGGTGTAGTGGGTAGTGAGTGTAGTGGGGGTAGTGGGTGTAGTGGGGTAGTGGGTGTAGTGGGTGTAGTGGGTGTAGTGGGTGAGTGGGTGTAGTGGGTGTAGTGGGTGTAGTGGGTGTAGTGGGTGTAGTGGGTGTAGTGGGTTAGTGGGTGTAGTGGGTGTAGTGAGGTGTAGTAGGGTGTAGTGGTGTAGTGGGTGTGTGTAGTGGGTGTAGTGGGTGTAGTGGGTGTAGTGGGTGTAGTGGGGTAGTGGTGTAGTGGGTGTAGTGGGTGTAGTGGGTGTAGTGGTGTAGTGGGTGTAGTGAGTGTAGTGGGTGTAGTGGGTGTAGTGGGTGTAGTGGGTGTAGTGGGTGTAGTGAGTGTAGTGGGTGTAGTGGGTGTAGTGGAGTGTAGTGGGTGTAGTGGGTGTAGTGGTGTAGTGGGTGTAGTGGGTGTAGTGTAGTGGGTGTAGTGGGTGTAGTGGGTGTAGTGGGTGTAGTGGGTGTAGTGGAGTGTAGTGGGTGTAGTGAGTGTAGTGGTGTAGTGGGTGTAGTGAGTGTAGTGGGGTAGTGTAGTGGGTGTAGTGGGTGTAGTGGGTGTAGTGGGTGTAGTGGGTGTAGTGGGTGTAGTGGGTGTAGTGGGGTGTAGTGGGTGTAGTGGGTGTAGTGTAGTGGGTGTAGTGGGTGTAGTGGGTGTAGTGGAGTGTAGTGGGTGTAGTGGGTGTAGTGGGTGTAGTGGGTGTAGTGAGGTGTAGTGGGTGTAGTGGGTGTAGTGTAGTGGGTGTAGTGGGTGTAGTGGTGTAGTGGGTGTAGTGGGTGTAGTGGTGTAGTGGGTGTAGTGGTGTAGTGGGTGTAGTGGGTGTAGTGGGTGTAGTGGTGTAGTGGGTGTAGTGGGTGTAGTGGGTGTAGTGAGTGTAGTGGGTGTAGTGGGTGTAGTGGTGTGTAGTGGTGTAGTGGTGTAGTGGGTGTAGTGAGTGTAGTGGGTGTAGTGGGTGTAGTGGGTGTAGTGGGTGTAGTGGGTGTAGTGGGTGTAGTGGGTGTAGTGAGTGTAGTGGGTGTAGTGGGTGTAGTGGGTGTAGTGGGTGTAGTGGGTGTAGTGGGTGTAGTGTAGTGGTGTAGTGGGTGTAGTGGGTGTAGTGGGTGTAGTGGGTGTAGTGGTGTGTAGTGGGTGTAGTGGGTGTAGTGAGTGTAGTGGGTGTAGTGGTGTAGGTAGTGGGTGTAGTGGGTGTAGTGGGTGTAGTGGGTGTAGTGGGTGTAGTGGGTGTAGTGGTGTAGTGGGTGTAGTGGTGTAGTGGTGTAGTGGGTGTAGTGGGTGTAGTGTAGTGGGTGTAGTGGTGTAGTGGTGTAGTGGGTGTAGTGGGTGTAGTGGTGTGTAGTGGGTGTAGTGGGTGTAGTGGGTGTAGTGGGTGTAGTGGGTGTAGTGTAGGGGTGTAGTGGTGTAGTGGGTGTAGTGGGTGTAGTGGGTGTAGTGGGTGTAGTGGGTGTAGTGGGTGTAGTGGGGTGTAGTGGGTGTAGTGGGTGTAGTGGGTGTAGTGGGTGTAGTGTAGTGGGTGTAGTGGGTGTAGTGGGTGTAGTGGGTGTAGTGGGTGTAGTGGGTGTAGTGGGTGTAGTGGGTGTAGTGGGTGTAGTGGGTGTAGTGGGTGTAGTGGGTGTAGTGGGTGTAGTGGGTGTAGTGTAGTGGGTGTAGTGGGTGTAGTGTAGTGGGTGTAGGTGTAGTGGGTGTAGTGGGTGTAGTGGGTGTAGTGGGTGTAGTGGGTGTAGTGGGTGTAGTGGGTAGTGGGTGTAGTGTAGTGGGTGTAGTGGGTGTAGTGGAGTGTAGTGGGTGTAGTGGGGTGTAGTGGGTGTAGTGGGTGTAGTGGGTGTAGTGTAGGGGTGTAGTGGTGTAGTGGGTGTAGTGGGTGTAGTGTAGTGGGTGTAGTGGTGTAGTGGGTGTAGTGGGTGTAGTGGGTGTAGTGGGTGTAGTGGTGTAGGGTGTAGTGGGTGTAGTGGGTGTAGTAGTGGGTGTAGTGGTGTAGGTGGTGTAGTGGGTGTAGTGGGTGTAGTGGGTGTAGTGGGTGTAGTGGGTGTAGTGTAGTGGGTGTAGTGGGTGTAGTGGGTGTAGTGGGTGTAGTGGGTGTAGTGGGTGTAGTGGGTGTAGTGGGTGTAGTGTAGTGGGTGTAGTGGGTGTAGTGTGGGGTGTAGTGGGTGTAGTGGGTGTAGTGGGTGTAGTGGGTGTAGTGGTGTAGTGTGGTGTAGTGGGTGTAGTGGGTGTAGTGGGTGTAGTGGGTGTAGTGTAGTGGGTGTAGTGGGTGTTAGAGTAGGGGTGTAGTGGGTGTAGTGGGTGTAGTGGGTGTAGTGGGTGTATTGTAGTGGGTGTAGTGGGTGTAGTGGTGTAGTGGGTGTAGTGGGGGTAGTGGGTGTATTGGGTGTAGGGTGTAGTGGGTGTAGTGGGTGTAGTGGGTGTAGTGGGTGTAGTGTAGTGGGTGTAGTGGGTGTAGTTAGTGGTGTAGTGGGTGTAGTGGGTGTAGTGGGTGTAGTGGGTGTAGTGGGGTGTAGTGGGTGTAGTGGGTGTAGTGGGTGTAGTGGGGGTAGTGGGTGTAGTGGGTGTAGTGGTGTTGGTGTAGTGGGTGTAGTGGGTGTAGTGGGGGTAGTGGTGTAGTGGTGTAGTGGGTGTAGTGGGTGTAGTGTAGCGGGTGTAGTGGGTGTAGTGGGTGTAGTGGGTGTAGTGGGTGTAGTGTAGTGGGTGTAGTGGGTGTAGTGTAGTGGGTGTAGTGGGTGTAGTGGGTGTAGTGGGTGTAGTGGGTGAGTGTAGTGGGTGTAGTGGGTGTAGTGGGGTGTAGTGGGTGTAGTTTGGGGTGTAGTGGTGTAGTGGGTGTAGTGGGTGTTAGTGGGTGTAGTGGGTGTAGTGTTTGCGGGTGTAGTGGGTGTAGTGGGTGTAGTGGGTGTAGTGGGTGTAGTGGGTGTAGTGGTGTAGTGGGTGTAGTGTTTGCGGGTGTAGTGGGTGTAGTGGTGTAGTGGGTGTAGTGGGTGTAGTGTAGTGGTGTAGTGGGTGTAGTGTGGGGTGTAGTGGGTGTAGTGGGTGTAGTGGGTGTAGTGGGTGTAGTGGGTGTAGTGGGTGTAGTGGGTGTAGTGGGTGTAGTGGGTGTAGTGGTAGTGTAGTGGGTGTAGTGGGTGTAGTGTAGTGGGTGTAGTGGGTGTAGTGGGTGTAGTGGGTGTAGTGGTGTAGTGGGTGTAGTGGGTGTAGTGGGTGTAGTGGGTGTAGTGGGGGGTAGTGGGTGTAGTGGGTGTAGTGGTGTAGTGGGTGTAGTGGGTGTAGTGGGTGTAGTGGGGGTAGTGGGTGTAGTGGGTGTAGTGGGTGTGTAGTGGTGTAGTGGGTGTAGTGGGTGTAGTGGGTGTAGTGGGTGTAGTGGGTGTAGTGGGTAGTGGTGTAGTGGGTGTAGTGGGTGTAGTGTAGTGGGTGTAGTGGGTGTAGTGGGTAGTGGGGTAGTGGGGTGTAGTGGGTGTAGTGGGTGTAGTGGGGTAGTGATTGTAGTGGGTGTAGTGGGTGTAGTGGGGGTAGTGGTTGTAGTGGGTGTAGTGTAGTGGGTGTAGTGGGTGTAGTGGGTGTAGTGGGTGTAGTGGGTGTAGTGGGTGTAGTGGTGTAGTGGGTAGTGGGTGTAGTGGGTGTAGTGGGTGTAGTGGGGGTAGTGGGTGTAGTGGGTGTAGTGGGTGTAGTGGGTAGTGGGTGTAGTGGGTGTAGTGGGGGTAGTGGGTGTAGGTGTGGGTGTAGTGGGTGTAGTGGGTGTAGTGGGGTGTAGTGGGGTAGTGGTGTAGTGGGTAGTGGGTGTAGTGGGTGTAGTGTAGTGGGTGTAGTGGGTGTAGTGGGTGTAGTGGGTGTAGTGGGTGTAGTGGGTGTAGGTAGTGGGTGTAGTGGGTGTAGTGGGTGTAGTGGGTGTAGTGGGTGTAGTGGTGTAGTGGGTGTAGTGGGTGTAGTGGGGTAGTGGGGTGTAGTGGGTGTAGTGGGTGTAGTGGGTGTAGTGGGTGTAGGTGTAGTGGGTGTAGTGGGTGTAGTGTAGTGGGTGTAGTGGTAGTGGGTGTAGTGGTGTAGTGGGTGTAGTGGGTGTAGTGGGTGTAGTGGGGTAGTGGGTGTAGTGGGTGTAGTGGGTGTAGTGGGTAGTGGGTGTAGTGTGTGGTGTAGTGGGTGTAGTGTAGTGGGTGTAGTGGGTGTAGTGGGTGTAGTGGGGGTAGTGGTGTAGTGGGTGTAGTGGGTGTAGTGTAGGGTGTAGTGGGGTAGTGGTGTAGTGGGGTAGTGGGTGTAGTGGTGTAGTGGGTGTAGTGGGTGTAGTGGGTGTAGTGGGTGTAGTGGGTGTAGTGGGTGTAGTGGGTGTAGTGTAGTGGGTGTAGTGGGTGTAGTGGGTGTAGTGGGTGTAGTGTAGTGGTTGTAGTGGGTGTAGTGGGTGTAGTGGGTGTAGTGGGTGTAGTGGGTAGTGGGTGTAGTGGGTGTAGTGGGTGTAGTGGTGTAGTGGTGTAGTGGGTGTAGTGGTGTGTGTAGTGGGTGTAGTGGTGTAGTGGGTGTAGTGTAGTGGGTGTAGTGGGTGTAGTGGGTGTAGTGGTGGTGTAGTGGGTGTAGTGTTGTAGTGGGTGTAGTGGGTAGTGGGTGTAGTGGTAGTGTAGTGGGTGTAGTGTAGTGGGTGTAGTGGGTGTAGTGGGTGTAGTGGGTGTAGTGGGTGTAGTGGGTGTAGTGTAGTGGGTGTAGTGGGTGTAAGTGGGTGTAGTGGGTGTAGTGGTGTGTTAGTGGGTGTAGTGGTGTAGGTGTAGTGGTGTAGTGGGTGTAGTGGGTAGTGGGTGTAGTGGTGTAGTGGGTGTAGTGGTGTAGTGTAGTGGGTGTAGTGTAGTGGGTGTAGTGTGAGGGTACGTGGGTAGTGAAGTGGGTGAAGTGGTGTAGGGGTGTAGTGGTGTAGTGGGTGTAGTGGGTGTAGTGGTGTAGTGTAGTGGTGTAGTGGGTGTAGTGGGTGTAGTGGGGTAGTGTAGTGTAGTGGGTGTAGTGAGTGTAGTGGGTGTAGTGGGTGTAGTGGTGTAGTGGGTGTAGTGGGTGTAGTGGGTGTAGTGGGTGTAGTGGGTGTAGTGTAGTGGGTGTAGTGGGTGTAGTGGGTGTAGTGGGTGTAGTGGGTAGTGTAGTGGTGTAGTGGGTGTAGTGGTGTAGTGGGTGTAGTGGGTAGTGGGTAGGGTGTAGTGGGTGTAGTGTAGTGGGTGTAGTGGTGTAGTGGTGTAGTGGGTTGTAGTGGGTGTAGTGGGTGTAGTGGGTGTAGTGGGTGTAGTGGGTGTAGTGGGTGTAGTGGGTGTAGTGGGTGTAGTGGGTAGTGGTGTAGTGGGTGTAGTGGGTGTAGTGGGTGTAGTGGGTGTAGTGGGTGTAGTGGGTGTAGTGGGTGTAGTGGTGTAGTGGGTGTAGTGTAGTGGGTGTAGTGGGTGTAGTGGGTGTATTGGGTGTAGTGGGTGTAGTGGGTGTAGTGGGTGTAGTGTGTGTAGTGGTGTAGTGGGTGTAGTGGTGTAGTGTAGTGGGTGTAGTGGTGTAGTGGGTGTAGTGGTGTTAGTGGGTGTAGTGGATGTAGTGGGTGTAGTGGGTGTAGGGGTAGTGGGTGTAGTGGGTGTAGTGGGTGTAGTGGTGTAGTGAGTTTAGTGTAGTGTAGTGGGTGTAGTGGGTGTAGTGGGTGTAGTGGGTGTAGTGGGTGTAGTGGGTAGTGGGTGTAGTGGGTGTAGTGGGTGTAGTGAGTGTAGTGGGTGTAGTGGGTGTAGTGGGTGTAGTGGGTGTAGTGGGTGAGTGAGTGTAGTGGGTGTAGTGGGTGTAGTGGGTGTAGTGGGTGTAGTGAGTGTAGTGAGTGTAGTGGGTGTAGTGTAGTGGTGTAGTGGGTGTAGTGGGTGTAGTGGGTAGTGGGTGTAGTGGGGTAGTGGGTGTAGTGGGTGTAGTGGGTGTAGTGAGTGTAGTGGTGTAGTGGGTGTAGTGGGTGTAGTGGAGTGGGTAGTGTAGTGGTGTAGTGGGTGTAGTGTGTAGTGTAGTGGTGTAGTGGTGTAGTGGGTGTAGTGGGTGTAGTGGGTGTAGTGGGTTGTAGTGAGTGGGTGTAGTGGGTGTAGTGTAGTGGGTGTAGTGGGTGTAGTGGGTGTAGTGTAGTGGGTGTTAGTGGGTGTAGTGGGTGTAGTGGGTGTAGTGAGGTGTAGTGGTGTAGTGGTGTGTAGTGAGGTGTAGTGGTGTAGTGTAGTGGTGTAGTGTAGTGGGTAGTAGTGGGTGTAGTGGGTGTAGTGTAGAGGGTGAGTGTAGTGGGTGTAGTGGTGTAGTGTAGTGGGTGTAGTGGTGTAGTGGGTGTAGTGGGTGTAGTGGGTGTAGTGGTGTAGTGGGTGTAGTGGGTGTAGTGGGTGTAGTGGGTGTAGTGGGTGTAGTGGGTGTAGTGGGTGTAGTGGGTGTAGTGGGTGTAGTGGGTGTAGTGAGTGTAGTGGTGTAGTGTAGTGGGTGTAGTGTAGTGGTTGTAGTGGTGTAGTGGGTGTAGTGGGTGTAGTGGTGTAGTGGTGTAGTGGGTGTAGTGGTGTAGTGGGTGTAGTGGGTGTAGTGGGTGTAGTGGGTGTAGTGGGTGTAGTGTAGTGGGTGTAGTGGGTGTAGTGGGTAGTAGTGTAGTGGGTGTAGTGGGTGTAGTGGGTGTAGTGTAGTGGGTGTAGTGGGTGTAGTGTGGTGTAGTGGGTGTAGTGGGTGTAGTGGGTGTAGTGGGTGTAGTGAGTGTAGTGGGTGTAGTGGGTGTAGTGGGTGTAGTGTAGGTGTAGTGTAGTGGGTGTAGTGGGTGTAGTGGTGTAGTGGGTGTAGTGGGTGTAGTGGGTGTAGTGGGTGTAGTGTAGTGGGTGTAGTGGGTGTAGTGGGTGTAGTGGGTGTAGTGTAGTGGGTGTAGTGGGTGTAGTGGTGTAGTGGGTGTAGTGAGTGTAGTGGGTGTAGTGGTGTAGTGGGTGTAGTGGTGTAGTGGGTGTAGTGGGTGTAGTGGGTGTAGTGGTGTAGTGGGTGTAGTGGGTGTAGTGTAGTGGTGTAGTGGGTGTAGTGGGGGTAGTGGGTGTAGTGGGTGGTAGTGGGTGTAGTGGGTGTAGTGGGTGTAGTGGGTGTAGTGGGTGTAGTGGGTGTAGTGGGTGTAGTGTAGTGGGTGTAGTGGGTGTAGTGGGTGTAGTGGGTGTAGTGGGTGTAGTGGGTGTAGTGGGTGTAGTGGGTGTAGTGGGTGTAGGGGTGTAGTGGTGTAGTGGGTGTAGTGTAGTGGGTGTAGTGGGTGTAGTGGGTGTAGTGGTGGTAGTGGGTGTAGTGTGTAGTGGGTGTAGTGGGTGTAGTGGGTGTAGTGGGTGTAGTGGGTGTAGTGTAGTGGGTGTAGTGGGTGTAGTGGGTGTAGTGTAGTGGGTGTAGTGGGTGTAGTGGTGTAGTGGGTGTAGTGGGTGTAGTGGTGTAGGTGTAGTGGGTGTAGTGGGTGTAGTGGGTGTAGTGGGTGTAGTGGGTGTAGTGGGTGTAGTGGGTGTAGTGGGGTGTGTAGTGGGTGTAGTGGGTGTAGTGGGTGTAGTGGGTGTAGTGAGTGTAGTGGGTGTAGTGGGTGTAGTGGGTGTAGTGGGTGTAGTGGGTGTAGTGGGTGTAGTGGGTGTAGTGGTTGTAGTGGGTGTAGTGGGTGTAGTGGGTAGTGGTGTAGTGGGTGTAGTGGGTGTAGTGGTGTAGTGGGTGTAGTGGGTGTAGTGGGTGTAGTAGGGTGTAGTGGGTGTAGTGGGTGTAGTGTAGTGGGTGTAGTGGGTGTAGTGGGTGTAGTGGGTGTAGTGGTGTAGTGGTGTAGTGTAGTGGGTGTAGTGGGTGTAGTGGGTGTAGTGGGTGTAGTGGGTGTAGTGGGTGTAGTGGGTGTAGTGGGTGTAGTGGGTGTAGTGGGGGTAGTGGGTGTAGTGGGGTAGTGAGTGTAGTGAGTGTAGTGGGTGTAGTGGGTGTAGTGGGTGTAAGTGGTGTAGTGGTGTAGTGGGTGTAGTGGTGTAGTGGGTGTAGTGGGTGTAGTGGGTGTAGTGAGTGTAGTGGGGGCTAGTGGTGTAGTGGGTGTAGTGGGTGTAGTGGGTGTAGTGGTTGTAGTGGTTGTAGTGGGGTAGTGTAGTGGGTGTAGAGGGTGTAGTGGGTGTAGTGAGTGTAGTGGGTGTAATGGGTAGTGGGTGTAGTGGTGTAGTGGGTGTAGTGGGTGTAGTGGGTGTAGTGGGTGTAGTGGGTGTAGTGGGTGTAGTGGGTGTAGTGAGTGTAGTGGGTGTAGTGGGTGTAGTGGGGTAGTGGGTGTAGTGGTGTAGTGGGTGTAGTGGGGGTAGTGGGTGTAGTGGGTGTTAGTGGGTGTAAGTGGTGTAGGTGGTAGTGGGTGTAGTGGGTGTAGTGGGTGTAGTGGGTGTAGTGGGTGTAGTGGGTGTAGTGGGTGTAGTGGTGTAGTGTAGTGGGTGTAGTGGGTGTAGTGGGTGTAGTGGGTTGTAGTCGGGTGTAGTGGGTGTAGTGAGTGTAGTGGGTGTAGTGGGTGTAGTGGTGTAGTGTAGTGGTGTAGTGGGTGTAGTGGGTGTAGTGGTAGTGGGTGTAGTGGGTGTAGTGGGTGTAGTGGGTGTAGTGGGGTAGTGGGTGTAGTGGGTGTAGTGGTTGTAGTGGGTGTAGTGGGTGTAGTGGGTGTAGTGGGTGGGGGTAGTGGGTGTAGTGGGTGTAGTGGGTGTTGTGGTGTAGTGGGTGTAGTGGGTGAGTGGGTAGTGGGTAGTGGGTGTAGTGGGTGTAGTGGGTGTAGTGGGTGGGTGCAGTGGGTGTAGTGGGTAGTGGGTGTAGTGGGTGTAGTGGGTGTAGTGGGTGTAGTGGTTGTAGTGAGTGGATTGTAGTGACTAGTAGTGGTGTAGTGGGTGTAGTGGGTGTAGTGGGTGTAGTGGGTGTAGTGGGTGTAGTGGGTGTAGTGGGTGTAGTGTAGTGGGTGTAGTGGTAGTGGGTGTAGTGGGTGTAGTGGGTGTAGTGGGTGTAGTGGGTGTAGTGGGTGTAGTGGGTGTAGTGGGGGTAGTGGGTGTAGTGGGTGTAGTGGGTGTAGTGGGGGTAGTGGGTGTAGTGGGTGTAGTGGGTGTAGTGGGGTAGTGATTGTAGTGGGGGTAGTGGGGGTAGTGGTTGTAGTGGGTAGTAGTGGTTTATAGTGGTGTAGTGGTTATAGTGGGGGTAGTGGTTATAGTGGGGGTAGTGGGGTAGCAGCCACTTGGACACAGACCGAGACGGGGGTTCAACTTCTGTTGCAAAGACCCAAACTCCCGGTGAGTCCAGGATACAACATCTGATGAAGTTTTGTGCATCAGCAGATGTTTGTTAACTAACAAAACAAGGGATCTGTTGGAGAACAAATGTTTACACATATTGTATTTCTTTCGTATAAAGCCAAACATGTCATATTGTGGGGATTTGGGGAAACACATACAGAGCTTATATACAGTAGACCCTATAGTTAAACTCCAGAAAAGAGTTATAATTATCTCTCTCTCTCTCTCTCTCTCTCTCTCTCTCTCTCTCTCTCTCTCTCTCTCTCTCTCTCTCTCTCTCTCTCTCTCTCTCTCTCTCTCTCTCTCTCTATATATATATATATATATATATATATATATATATATATATAATATATTATATATGTATATATATATATATATATATATGAAAGAGAGAGAGAGATCGTTAACATCATCATTATTTAATTTGAAAAATAAAGTTAGAACTTTTGGTCTTTGTTCATATTTTAGTGCAGTTAAACCATAAACTCGCCGCACTAAACTGAACTGGCCCTTTAAAAGCTGCCAGCCAATAGAAACCAACCTGGCGGTAGTTTAAAACCCCAGCGGGCCGTACCAAGTCCGTATAGGGGGGGTTTTGTTTCCTCTGTTCGCTCTTT
>NW_026906560.1:0-11000 GCF_033807715.1 Cololabis saira | reverse complement strand
TTCTCAAAATTTTAACTTTTTTCTCAAAATTCCGACTTTTTTCTCAAAATTCCGACTTTTTTCTCAAAATTTCAACTTTTTTCTCAAAATTCCGACTTTTTTCTCAAAATTCCGACTTTTTTCTCGACTTTTTTCTCAAAATTCCGACTTCTTTCTCAAAACTCCGACTTTTTTCTCAAAATTCCGACTTTTTTCGCGACTTTTCTTTTCAAAATTCTGACTTTTTTCTCAAAATTCCAACTTTTTTCTCAAAATTCAAACTTTTTTCTCAAAATTCCCAATTTTTTCTCAAAATTCCCAATTTTTTCTCAAAATTCCGACTTTTTCCTCGACTTTTTTCTCAAAATTTCAACTTTTTTCTCAAAATTCCGAATTTTTTTTCAAAATTCCAACCTTTTTCTCAAAATTCCGACTTTTTTCCGACTTTTTTCTCGACTTTTTCTCAAAATTCCGAATTTTCTCAAAATTTCAACTTTTTTCTCAAAATTTCAACCTTTTTCTCAAAATTCCGACTTTTTTCCGACTTTTTTCCGACTTTTTTCTCAAAATTCCGACTTTTTTCTCGACTTTTTTTCAAAATTCCGACTTTTTTCTCAAAATTCCGACTTTTTTCGCGACTTTTTCTCAAAATTTCTGGACCGGTACCAGTATGTTAGTGATGGTTCTGGACCGGTACCAGTATGTTAGTGGTTCTGGACCGGTACCAGTATGTTAGTGATGGTTCTGGACCGGTACCAGTATGTTAGTGGTTCTGGACCGGTACCAGTATGTTAGTGGTTCTGGACCGGTACCAGTATGTTAGTGATGGTTCTGGACCGGTACCAGTATGTTAGTGATGGTTCTGGACCGGTACCAGTATGTTAGTGATGGTTCTGGACCGGTACCAGTATGTTAGTGGTTCTGGACCGGTACCAGTACGTTAGTGATGGTTCTGGACCGGTACCAGTATGTTAGTGATGGTTCTGGACCGGTACCAGTATGTTAGTGGTTCTGGACCGGTACCAGTATGTTAGTGGTTCTGGACCGGTACCAGTATGTTAGTGGTTCTGGACCAGTACCAGTATGTTAGTGATGGTTCTGGACCGGTACCAGTATGTTAGTGATGGTTCTGGACCGGTACCAGTATGTTAGTGGTTCTGGACCGGTACCAGTATGTTAGTGATGGTTCTGGACCGGTACCAGTATGTTAGTGGTTCTGGACCGGTACCAGTATGTTAGTGATGGTTCTGGACCGGTACCAGTATGTTAGTGATGGTTCTGGACCGGTACCAGTATGTTAGTGATGGTTCTGGACCGGTACCAGTATGTTAGTGATGGTTCTGGACCGGTACCAGTATGTTAGTGGTTCTGGACCGGTACCAGTATGTTAGTGATGGTTCTGGACCGGTACCAGTATGTTAGTGATGGTTCTGGACCGGTACCAGTATGTTAGTGATGGTTCTGGACCGGTACCAGTATGTTAGTGGTTCTGGACCGGTACTAGTATGTTAGTGGTGGTTCTGGACCGGTACCAGTATGTTAGTGATGGTTCTGGACCGGTACCAGTATGTTAGTGGTTCTGGACCGGTACCAGTATGTTAGTGGTTCTGGACCGGTACCAGTATGTTAGTGGTTCTGGACCGGTACCAGTATGTTAGTGATGGTTCTGGACCGGTACCAGTATGTTAGTGATGGTTCTGGACCGGTACCAGTATGTTAGTGATGGTTCTGGACCGGTACCAGTATGTTAGTGGTTCTGGACCGGTACCAGTATGTTAGTGGTTCTGGACCGGTACCAGTATGTTAGTGATGGTTCTGGACCGGTACCAGTATGTTAGTGATGGTTCTGGACCGGTACCAGTATGTTAGTGGTGGTTCTGGACCGGTACCAGTATGTTAGTGGTTCTGGACCGGTACCAGTATGTTAGTGATGGTTCTGGACCGGTACCAGTATGTTAGTGATGGTTCTGGACCGGTACCAGTATGTTAGTGATGGTTCTGGACCGGTACCAGTATGTTAGTGGTTCTGGACCGGTACCAGTATGTTAGTGGTTCTGGACCGGTACCAGTATGTTAGTGATGGTTCTGGACCGGTACCAGTATGTTAGTGATGGTTCTGGACCGGTACCAGTATGTTAGTGGTTCTGGACCGGTACCAGTATGTTAGTGGTTCTGGACCGGTACCAGTATGTTAGTGATGGTTCTGGACCGGTACCAGTATGTTAGTGATGGTTCTGGACCGGTACCAGTATGTTAGTGGTGGTTCTGGACCGGTACCAGTATGTTAGTGATGGTTCTGGACCGGTACCAGTATGTTAGTGATGGTTCTGGACCGGTACCAGTATGTTAGTGGTGGTTCTGGACCGGTACCAGTATGTTAGTGATGGTTCTGGACCGGTACCAGTATGTTAGTGGTTCTGGACCGGTACCAGTATGTTAGTGGTTCTGGACCGGTACCAGTATGTTAGTGATGGTTCTGGACCGGTACCAGTATGTTAGTGGTTCTGGACCGGTACCAGTATGTTAGTGGTTCTGGACCGGTACCAGTATGTTAGTGGTGGTTCTGGACCGGTACCAGTATGTTAGTGGTTCTGGACCGGTACCAGTATGTTAGTGGTGGTTCTGGACCGGTACCAGTATGTTAGTGGTTCTGGACCGGTACCAGTATGTTAGCGGTTCTGGACCGGTACCAGTATGTTAGTGGTTCTGGACCGGTACCAGTATGTTAGTGATGGTTCTGGACCGGTACCAGTATGTTAGTGGTTCTGGACCGGTACCAGTATGTTAGTGATGGTTCTGGACCGGTACCAGTATGTTAGTGATGGTTCTGGACCGGTACCAGTATGTTAGTGGTTCTGGACCGGTACCAGTATGTTAGTGGTTCTGGACCGGTACCAGTATGTTAGTGATGGTTCTGGACCGGTACCAGTATGTTAGTGGTTCTGGACCGGTACCAGTATGTTAGTGATGGTTCTGGACCGGTACCAGTATGTTAGTGATGGTTCTGGACCGGTACCAGTATGTTAGTGATGGTTCTGGACCGGTACCAGTATGTTAGTGATGGTTCTGGACCGGTACCAGTATGTTAGTGGTGGTTCTGGACCGGTACCAGTATGTTAGTGATGGTTCTGGACCGGTACCAGTATGTTAGTGGTTCTGGACCGGTACCAGTATGTTAGTGATGGTTCTGGACCGGTACCAGTATGTTAGTGGTGGTTCTGGACCGGTACCAGTATGTTAGTGATGGTTCTGGACCGGTACCAGTATGTTAGTGGTTCTGGACCGGTACCAGTATGTTAGTGTTTTTCTCAAAATTCCGACTTTTTTCTCGACTTTTTCTCAAAATTTCAACTTTTTTCTCAAAATTCCGACTTTTTTCTCGACTTTTTTTCAAAATTTCGACTTTTTTCTCAAAATTCCGAAATTTTTCTCAAAATTCCGACTTTCTTTGCGACTTTTTCTCAAAATTCCGACTTTTTTCTCAAAATTCCGACTTTTTTCTCGACTTTTTTTCAAAATTTCGACTTTTTTCTCAAAATTCCGAAATTTTTCTCAAAATTCCGACTTTCTTTGCGACTTTTTCTCAAAATTTCGACTTTTTTCTCAAAATTCCGAATTTTTTCTCGACTTTTTCTCAAAAATTCCGACTTTTTTCTCAAAATTTCAACTTTTTTCTCAAAATTCCGACTTTTTTCTCAAAATTCCGACTTTTTTCGCGACTTTTTCTCAAAATTTCTTGACCGGTACCAGTATGTTAGTGGTTCTGGACCGGTACCAGTATGTTAGTGATGGTTCTGGACCGGTACCAGTATGTTAGTGGTTCTGGACCGGTACCAGTATGTTAGTGATGGTTCTGGACCGGTACCAGTATGTTAGTGGTTCTGGACCGGTACCAGTATGTTAGTGGTTCTGGACCGGTACCAGTATGTTAGTGGTTCTGGACCGGTACCAGTATGTTAGTGATGGTTCTGGACCGGTACCAGTATGTTAGTGATGGTTCTGGACCGGTACCAGTATGTTAGTGATGGTTCTGGACCGGTACCAGTATGTTAGTGGTTCTGGACCGGTACCAGTATGTTAGTGGTTCTGGACCGGTACCAGTATGTTAGTGATGGTTCTGGACCGGTACCAGTATGTTAGTGGTTCTGGACCGGTACCAGTATGTTAGTGATTCTGGACCGGTACCAGTATGTTAGTGGTTCTGGACCGGTACCAGTATGTTAGTGATGGTTCTGGACCGGTACCAGTATGTTAGTGGTGGTTCTGGACCGGTACCAGTATGTTAGTGGTTCTGGACCGGTACCAGTATGTTAGTGGTTCTGGACCGGTACCAGTATGTTAGTGATGGTTCTGGACCGGTACCAGTATGTTAGTGGTTCTGGACCGGTACCAGTATGTTAGTGATGGTTCTGGACCGGTACCAGTATGTTAGTGATGGTTCTGGACCGGTACCAGTATGTTAGTGATGGTTCTGGACCGGTACCAGTATGTTAGTGGTTCTGGACCGGTACCAGTATGTTAGTGGTTCTGGACTGGTACCAGTATGTTAGTGGTTCTGGACCGGTACCAGTATGTTAGTGATGGTTCTGGACCGGTACCAGTATGTTAGTGGTTCTGGACCGGTACCAGTATGTTAGTGATGGTTCTGGACCGGTACCAGTATGTTAGTGATGGTTCTGGACCGGTACCAGTATGTTAGTGATGGTTCTGGACCGGTACCAGTATGTTAGTGGTTCTGGACCGGTACCAGTATGTTAGTGATGGTTCTGGACCGGTACCAGTATGTTAGTGATGGTTCTGGACCGGTACCAGTATGTTAGTGGTTCTGGACCGGTACCAGTACGTTAGTGGTTCTGGACCGGTACCAGTATGTTAGTGATGGTTCTGGACCGGTACCAGTATGTTAGTGATGGTTCTGGACCGGTACCAGTATGTTAGTGGTGGTTCTGGACCGGTACCAGTATGTTAGTGATGGTTCTGGACCGGTACCAGTATGTTAGTGGTTCTGGACCGGTACCAGTATGTTAGTGATGGTTCTGGACCGGTACCAGTATGTTAGTGGTTCTGGACCGGTACCAGTATGTTAGTGTTTTTCTCAAAATTCCGACTTTTTTCTCAAAATTACGACTTTTTTCTCAAAATTCCGACTTTTTTCTCAAAATGTCATCTTTTTTCTCAAAATTCCGACTTTTTTCTCAAAATTACGACTTTTTTCTCGACTTTTTCTCAAAATTCCGACTTTTTTCTCGACTTTTTCTCAAAATTCCGACTTTTTTCTCGACTTTTTCTCAAAATTTCTGGACCGGTACCAGTATGTTAGTGGTTCTGGACCGGTACCAGTATGTTAGTGATGGTTCTGGACCGGTACCAGTATGTTAGTGATGGTTCTGGACCGGTACCAGTATGTTAGTGATGGTTCTGGACCGGTACCAGTATGTTAGTGGTTCTGGACCGGTACCAGTATGTTAGTGGTTCTGGACCGGTACCAGTATGTTAGTGATGGTTCTGGACCGGTACCAGTATGTTAGTGGTTCTGGACCGGTACCAGTATGTTAGTGATGGTTCTGGACCGGTACCAGTATGTTAGTGGTTCTGGACCGGTACCAGTATGTTAGTGGTTCTGGACCGGTACCAGTATGTTAGTGGTTCTGGACCGGTACCAGTATGTTAGTGGTTCTGGACCGGTACCAGTATGTTAGTGATGGTTCTGGACCGGTACCAGTATGTTAGTGATGGTTCTGGACCGGTACCAGTATGTTAGTGATGGTTCTGGACCGGTACCAGTATGTTAGTGATGGTTCTGGACCGGTACCAGTATGTTAGTGGTTCTGGACCGGTACCAGTATGTTAGTGATGGTTCTGGACCGGTACCAGTATGTTAGTGATGGTTCTGGACCGGTACCAGTATGTTAGTGATGGTTCTGGACCGGTACCAGTATGTTAGTGGTTCTGGACCGGTACCAGTATGTTAGTGGTTCTGGACCGGTACCAGTATGTTAGTGGTTCTGGACCGGTACCAGTATGTTAGTGGTTCTGGACCGGTACCAGTATGTTAGTGGTTCTGGACCGGTACCAGTATGTTAGTGATGGTTCTGGACCGGTACCAGTATGTTAGTGTTTTTCTCAAAATTCCGACTTTTTTCTCGACTTTTTCTCAAAATTCCGACTTTTTTCTCAAAATTTCAACTTTTTTCTCGACTTTTTCTCAAAATTCCGACTTTTTTCTCAAAATTTCAACTTTTTTCTCAAAATTCCGACTTTTTTCTCAACTTTTTCTCAAAATTCCGACTTTTTTCTCAAAATTCCGACTTTTTTCTCAACTTTTTCTCAAAATTCCGACTTTTTTCTCGACTTTTTCTCAAAATTCCGACTTTTTTCTAAAAAATTCCGACTTATTTCTCAAAATTTCAACGTTTTTCTCAAAATTCCGACTTTTTTCTCAACTTTTTTTCAAAATTTCGACTTTTTTCTCAAAATTTCGACTTTTTCTCAAAATTCCGACTTTTTTCTCAAAATATCAACTTTTTTCTCAAAATTCCGACATTTTTCTCGACTTTTTCTCAAAATTCCGACTTTTTTCTCGACTTTTTTCTCAAAATTCTGACTTTTTTCTCAAAATATCAACTTTTTTCTCAAAATTCCGACATTTTTCTCGACTTTTTCTCAAAATTCAGACTTTTTTCTCGACTTTTTCTCAAAATTCAGACTTTTTTCTCAAAATTCCGACTTTTTTCTCGACTTTTTTCTCAAAATTCCGACTTTTTTCGCGACTTTTTCTCAAACTTTCTGGACCGGTACCAGTATGTTAGTGATGGTTCTGGACCGGTACCAGTATGTTAGTGGTTCTGGACCGGTACCAGTATGTTAGTGATGGTTCTGGACCGGTACCAGTATGTTAGTGATGGTTCTGGACCGGTACCAGTATGTTAGTGATGGTTCTGGACCGGTACCAGTATGTTAGTGATGGTTCTGGACCGGTACCAGTATGTTAGTGGTTCTGGACCGGTACCAGTATGTTAGTGATGGTTCTGGACCGGTACCAGTATGTTAGTGATGGTTCTGGACCGGTACCAGTATGTTAGTGATGGTTCTGGACCGGTACCAGTATGTTAGTGGTTCTGGACCGGTACCAGTATGTTAGTGATGGTTCTGGACCGGTACCAGTATGTTAGTGGTTCTGGACCGGTACCAGTATGTTAGTGGTTCTGGACCGGTACCAGTATGTTAGTGTTTTTCTCAAAATTCCGACTTTATTCTCTACTTTTTTTCAAAATTTCGACTTTTTTCTCAAAATTTCGACTTTTTTCTCAAAATTCCGACTTTTTTCTCGACTTTTTCTCAAAATTTAAACTTTTTTCTCAAAATTCCGACTTTTTTCTCGACTTTTTTTCAAAATTTCAACTTTTTTCTCAAAATTCCGACTTTTTTCTCAAAATTCCAACTTTTTTCTCAAAATTCCAACTTTTTTCTCGACTTTTTTCAAAATTCCGACTTTTTTCTCGACTTTTTTCAAAATTTCAAATTTTTTTCTCAAAATTCCAACTTCTTTCTCAAAATTCCGACTTTTTTCTCAAAATTCCGACTTTTTTCTCGACTTTTTTTCAAAAGTCCGACTTTTTTCTCAAAATTCCGACTTTTTTCTCGACTTTTTTCCCAAAATTCCGAAATTTTTCTCAAAATTTCAACTTTTTTCTCAAAATTCCGACTTTTTTCTCAAAATTCCGACTTTTTCTCGTCTTTTTTTCAAAATTCCGACTTTTTTCTCGTCTTTTTTTAAAAATTCCGACTTTTTTCTCAAAATTTCAACTTTTTTCTCAAAATTTCAACTTTTTTCTCAAAATTTCAACTTTTTTCTCAAAATTCCGACCTTTTTCTCAAAATTCCGACTTTTGTCTCAAAATTCCGACTTTTTTCTCGACTTTTTTCTCAAAATTACGACTTTTTTCGCGACTTTTTCTCAAAATTTCTGGACCGGTACCAGTATGTTAGTGATGGTTCTGGACCGGTACCAGTATGTTAGTGATGGTTCTGGACCGGTACCAGTATGTTAGTGGTTCTGGACCGGTACCAGTATGTTAGTGATGGTTCTGGACCGGTACCAGTATGTTAGTGGTTCTGGACCGGTACCAGTATGTTAGTGGTTCTGGACCGGTACCAGTATGTTAGTGGTTCTGGACCGGTACCAGTATGTTAGTGGTTCTGGACCGGTACCAGTATGTTAGTGGTTCTGGACCGGTACCAGTATGTTAGTGATGGTTCTGGACCGGTACCAGTATGTTAGTGATGGTTCTGGACCGGTACCAGTATGTTAGTGATGGTTCTGGACCGGTACCAGTATGTTAGTGATGGTTCTGGACCGGTACCAGTATGTTAGTGGTTCTGGACCGGTACCAGTATGTTAGTGGTGGTTCTGGACCGGTACCAGTATGTTAGTGATGGTTCTGGACCGGTACCAGTATGTTAGTGATGGTTCTGGACCGGTACCAGTATGTTAGTGGTTCTGGACCGGTACCAGTATGTTAGTGGTTCTGGACCGGTACCAGTATGTTAGTGATGGTTCTGGACCGGTACCAGTATGTTAGTGATGGTTCTGGACCGGTACCAGTATGTTAGTGATGGTTCTGGACCGGTACCAGTATGTTAGTGATGGTTCTGGACCGGTACCAGTATGTTAGTGGTTCTGGACCGGTACCAGTATGTTAGTGATGGTTCTGGACCGGTACCAGTATGTTAGTGGTTCTGGACCGGTACCAGTATGTTAGTGATGGTTCTGGACCGGTACCAGTATGTTAGTGATGGTTCTGGACCGGTACCAGTATGTTAGTGATGGTTCTGGACCGGTACCAGTATGTTAGTGATGGTTCTGGACCGGTACCAGTATGTTAGTGGTTCTGGACCGGTACCAGTATGTTAGTGATGGTTCTGGACCGGTACCAGTATGTTAGTGATGGTTCTGGACCGGTACCAGTATGTTAGTGGTTCTGGACCGGTACCAGTATGTTAGTGGTTCTGGACCGGTACCAGTATGTTAGTGGTTCTGGACCGGTACCAGTATGTTAGTGATGGTTCTGGACCGGTACCAGTATGTTAGTGATGGTTCTGGACCGGTACCAGTATGTTAGTGATGGTTCTGGACCGGTACCAGTATGTTAGTGGTTCTGGACCGGTACCAGTATGTTAGTGGTTCTTTTAAATTTAGACTTTTTTTAAAAAATTTCGACTTTTTTCTCAAAATTCCGACTTTTTTCACGACTTTTTTTCAAAATTTCGACTTTTTTCTCAAAATTCCGACTTTTTTCTCGACTTTTTTCTCAAAATTCCGACTTTTTTCTCAACTTTTTTTCTCAAAATTTCAACTTTTTTCTCAAAATTTCAACTTTTTTCTCAAAATTCCGACTTTTTTCTCAACTTTTTTTCAAAATTCCGACATTTTTCTCAAAATTCCGACTTTTTTCTCAACTTTTTTTCTCAAAATTTCAACTTTTTTCTCAAAATTCCGACTTTTTTCTCAAAATTCCGACTTTTTTCGCGACTTTTTCTCAAAATTTCTGGACCGGTGCCAGTATGTTAGTGATGGTTCTGGACCGGTACCAGTATGTTAGTGGTTCTGGACCGGTACCAGTATGTTAGTGATGGTTCTGGACCGGTACCAGTATGTTAGTGGTTCTGGACCGGTACCAGTATGTTAGTGATGGTTCTGGACCGGTACCAGTATGTTAGTGGTTCTGGACCGGTACCAGTATGTTAGTGATGGTTCTGGACCGGTACCAGTATGTTAGTGGTTCTGGGCCGGTACCAGTATGTTAGTGGTTCTGGACCGGTACCAGTATGTTAGTGATGGTTCTGGACCGGTACCAGTATGTTAGTGATGGTTCTGGACCGGTACCAGTATGTTAGTGATGGTTCTGGACCGGTACCAGTATGTTAGTGATGGTTCTGGACCGGTACCAGTATGTTAGTGATGGTTCTGGACCGGTACCAGTATGTTAGTGATGGTTCTGGACCGGTACCAGTATGTTAGTGGTTCTGGACCGGTACCAGTATGTTAGTGGTTCTGGACCGGTACCAGTATGTTAGTGATGGTTCTGGACCGGTACCAGTATGTTAGTGATGGTTCTGGACCGGTACCAGTATGTTAGTGATGGTTCTGGACCGGTACCAGTATGTTAGTGGTGGTTCTGGACCGGTACCAGTATGTTAGTGATGGTTCTGGACCGGTACCAGTATGTTAGTGGTGGTTCTGGACCGGTACCAGTATGTTAGTGATGGTTCTGGACCGGTACCAGTATGTTAGTGATGGTTCTGGACCGGTACCAGTATGTTAGTGATGGTTCTGGACCGGTACCAGTATGTTAGTGGTTCTGGACCGGTACCAGTATGTTAGTGATGGTTCTGGACCGGTACCAGTATGTTAGTGGTGGTTCTGGACCGGTACCAGTATGTTAGTGATGGTTCTGGACCGGTACCAGTATGTTAGTGGTTCTGGACCGGTACCAGTATGTTAGTGGTTCTGGACCGGTACCAGTATGTTAGTGGTTCTGGACCGGTACCAGTATGTTAGTGATGGTTCTGGACCGGTACCAGTATGTTAGTGGTTCTGGACCGGTACCAGTATGTTAGTGATGGTTCTGGACCGGTACCAGTATGTTAGTGATGGTTCTGGACCGGTACCAGTATGTTAGTGATGGTTCTGGACCGGTACCAGTATGTTAGTGGTTCTGGACCGGTACCAGTATGTTAGTGATGGTTCTGGACCGGTACCAGTATGTTAGTGGTTCTGGACCGGTACCAGTATGTTAGTGGTTCTGGACCGGTACCAGTATGTTAGTGATGGTTCTGGACCGGTACCAGTATGTTAGTGATGGTTCTGGACCGGTACCAGTATGTTAGTGATGGTTCTGGACCGGTACCAGTATGTTAGTGATGGTTCTGGACCGGTACCAGTATGTTAGTGGTTCTGGACCGGTACCAGTATGTTAGTGGTTCTGGACCGGTACCAGTATGTTAGTGATGGTTCTGGA
>NW_026906559.1:0-10000 GCF_033807715.1 Cololabis saira | reverse complement strand
ATAATAATAACAATAATAATAATAATAATAATAACAATAATGATAATAATAATGTATTAATTATATATAATATTATTATTATTATTATTAAAAGTTCATTGCAACCACTATTCATACTACAGAAAAGAGCCATAAGGATAATTCATAAGGCTGGTTTTCGTGAACACACCAATTCCTTATTGTTCAATTCTAAAATAATCCAATTTTTTGACATAGTAGAATTCCAAACTGCACAATTCATGTATAAAGCTAGGAACAGCTTATTACCATCTCACTGCCTGTTCCAACTCAACATGTGGGAGTGAAGTGGGGCGTCTCATAAACACCGACACACGGCAGCTGCAGAGTTTCAGCTCCGCTAGAATCCACCAGCTCCACTTGTGAATGAGCTCCACTGACTCTTGAACACACCGGTTTTACTCTCCGTCTCAGACATCAGAGATGTGGTTGCCGAGAAGTGAACACTATATAAGAGTTATTTCAGGGCTCAGCTTTGGCTTACGGCCATACCAGCCTGAATACGCCCGATCTCGTCTGATCTCGGAAGCTAAGCAGGGTCGGGCCGGGTTAGTACTTGGATGGGAGACCGCCTGGGAATACCCGGTGCTGTAAGCTTTTTCAACCAGCAGAGAGTGCTCTTGCTCCCTCTACTCACACATTTTTATACCTGCTTTGTTTGTTTGTTTGTTTGTTTGTTTATTTGTTTATTTCTTTGTTTATTGGATTGATCCCCATTAGCTACCGCCTTGGCGACCACTAATCTTCCTGGGGTCCATAAACTACATCAAATATTACATAAATAATAATAATAATAATAATAATAATAATAATAATAATAATAATAATAATAATAATAATAATAATAATAATAGATGAGTGAATGATAATAATAATAATAATAATAATAATAATAGATGAGTGAATGATAATAATAATAATAATAATAATAATAATAATAACAATAATAATAATAATAATAATAATAATAATAATAACAATAATGATAATGATAATAATAATGTATTAATTATATATAATATTATTATTATTATTATTATTAAAAGTTCATTGCAACCACTATTCATACTGCAGAAAAGAGCCATAAGGATAATTCATAAGGCTGGTTTTCGTGAACACACCAATTCCTTATTGTTCAATTCTAAAATAATCCAATTTTTTGACATAGTAGAATTCCAAACTGCACAATTCATGTATAAAGCTAGGAACAGCTTATTACCATCTCACTGCCTGTTCCAACTCAACATGTGGGAGTGAAGTGGGGCGTCTCATAAACACCGACACACGGCAGCTGCAGAGTTTCAGCTCCGCTAGAATCCACCAGCTCCACTTGTGAATGAGCTCCACTGACTCTTGAACACACCGGTTTTACTCTCCGTCTCAGACATCGGGGATGTGGTTGCCGAGAAGTGAACACTATATAAGAGTTATTTCAGGGTTCAGCTTTCGCTTACGGCCATACCAGCCTGAATACGCCCGATCTCGTCTGATCTCGGAAGCTAAGCAGGGTCGGGCCGGGTTAGTACTTGGATGGGAGACCGCCTGGGAATACCCGGTGCTGTAAGCTTTTTCAACCAGCAGACAGTGCTCTTCTTGCTCCCTCTACTCACACATTTTTATACCTGCTTTGTTTGTTTGTTTGTTTGTTTGTTTGTTTGTTTGTTTGTTTGTTTGTTTGTTTGTTTGTTTGTTTGTTTGTTTATTTATTTCTTTATTTATTTGTTTATTGGATTGATCCCCATTAGCTACCGCCTCGGCGACCACTAATCTTCCTGGGGTCCATAAACTACATCAAATATTACATAAATGATAATAATAATAATAATAATAATAATAATAATAATAATAATAATAATAATAATAATAATAATAATAACAATAATGATAATAATAATGTATTCATTATTATTATTATTATTATTAAAAGTTAATTGCAACCACTATTCATACTGCAGAAAAGAGCCATAAGGATAATTCATAAGGCTGGTTTTCGTGAACACACCAATTCCTTATTGTTCAATTCTAAAATAATCCAATTTTTTGACATAGTAGAATTCCAAACTGCACAATTCATGTATAAAGCTAGGAACAGCTTATTACCATCTCACTGCCTGTTCCAACTCAACATGTGGGAGGGAAGTGTCTCATAAACACCGACACACGGCAGCTGCAGAGTTTCAGCTCCGCTACAATCCACCAGCTCCACTTGTGAATGAGCTCCACTGACTCTTGAACACACCGGTTTTACTCTCCGTCTCAGACATCGGGGATGTGGTTGCCGAGAAGTGAACACTATATAAGAGTTATTCCAGGGTTCAGCTTTCGCTTACGGCCATACCAGCCTGAATACGCCCGATCTCGTCTGATCTCGGAAGCTAAGCAGGGTCGGGCCGGGTTAGTACTTGGATGGGAGACCGCCTGGGAATACCCAGTGCTGTAAGCTTTTTCAACCAGCAGACAGTGCTCTTCTTGCTCCCTCTACTCACACATTTTTATACCTGCTTTGTTTGTTTGTTTGTTTGTTTGTTTGTTTGTTTATTTATTTCTTTATTTATTTGTTTATTGGATTGATCCCCATTAGCTACCGCCTTGGCGACCACTAATCTTCCTGGAGTCCATAAACTACATCAAATATTACATAAATGATAATAATAATAATAATAATAATAATAGATGAGTGAATAATAATAATAATAATAATAATAATAATAATAATGATAATAATAATGTATTAATTATATATATTATTATTATTATTATATATATTATATATATTATATATATATATATATATATATATATATATATATATATTATTATTATTATTATTATTATTATTATTAAAAGTTAATTGCAACCACTATTCATACTGCAGAAAAGAGCCATAAGGATAATTCATAAGGCTGGTTTTCGTGAACACACCAATTCCTTATTGTTCAATTCTAAAATAATCCAATTTTTTGACATAGTAGAATTCCAAACTGCACAATTCATGTATAAAGCTAGGAACAGCTTATTACCATCTCACTGCCTGTTCCAACTCAACATGTGGGAGTGAAGTGGGGCGTCTCATAAACACCGACACACGGCAGCTGCAGAGTTTCAGCTCCGCTAGAATCCACCAGCTCCACTTGTGAATGAGCTCCACTGACTCTTGAACACACCGGTTTTACTCTCCGTCTCAGACATCGGAGATGTGGTTGCCGAGAAGTGAACACTATATAAGAGTCATTTCAGGGTTCAGCTTTCGCTTACGGCCATACCAGCCTGAATACGCCCGATCTCGTCTGATCTCGGAAGCTAAGCAGGGTCGGGCCGGGTTAGTACTTGGATGGGAGACCGCCTGGGAATACCCGGTGCTGTAAGCTTTTTCAACCAGCAGAGAGTGCTCTTCTTGCTCCCTCTACTCACACATTTTTATACCTGCTTTGTTTGTTTGTTTGTTTGTTTGTTTGTTTGTTTGTTTATTTGTTTATTTCTTTGTTTATTGGATTGATCCCCATTAGCTACCGCCTTGGCGACCACTAATCTTCCTGGGGTCCATAAACTACATCAAATATTACATAAATAATAATAATAATAATAATAATAATAATAATAATAATAGATGAGTGAATGATAATAATAATAATAATAATAATAGATGAGTGAATGATAATAATAATAATAATAATAATAATAATAATAATAATAATAATAATAATAACAATAATAATAATAATAATAACAATAATGATAATAATAATGTATTAATTATATATAATATTATTATTATTATTATTAAAAGTTCATTGCAACCACTATTCATACTACAGAAAAGAGCCATAAGGATAATTCATAAGGCTGGTTTTCGTGAACACACCAATTCCTTATTGTTCAATTCTAAAATAATCCAATTTTTTGACATAGTAGAATTCCAAACTGCACAATTCATGTATAAAGCTAGGAACAGCTTATTACCATCTCACTGCCTGTTCCAACTCAACATGTGGGAGTGAAGTGGGGCGTCTCATAAACACCGACACACGGCAGCTGCAGAGTTTCAGCTCCGCTAGAATCCACCAGCTCCACTTGTGAATGAGCTCCACTGACTCTTGAACACACCGGTTTTACTCTCCGTCTCAGACATCGGGGATGTGGTTGCCGAGAAGTGAACACTATATAAGAGTTATTCCAGGGTTCAGCTTTCGCTTACGGCCATACCAGCCTGAATACGCCCGATCTCGTCTGATCTCGGAAGCTAAGCAGGGTCGGGCCGGGTTAGTACTTGGATGGGAGACCGCCTGGGAATACCCGGTGCTGTAAGCTTTTTCAACCAGCAGAGAGTGCTCTTGCTCCCTCTACTCACACATTTTTATACCTGCTTTGTTTGTTTGTTTATTTGTTTATTTCTTTGTTTATTGGATTGATCCCCATTAGCTACCGCCTTGGCGACCACTAATCTTCCTGGGGTCCATAAACTACATCAAATATTACATAAATAATAATAATAATAATAATAATAATAATAATAATAATAATAATAATAATAATAATAATAATAATAATAGATGAGTGAATGATAATAATAATAATAATAATAATAATAATAATAATAATAATAATAATAATAATAATAATAATAATAATAATAATAATAATAACAATAATGATAATAATAATGTATTAATTATATATAATATTATTATTATTATTATTAAAAGTTCATTGCAACCACTATTCATACTACAGAAAAAAGAGCCATAAGGATAATTCATAAGGCTGGTTTTCGTGAACACACCAATTCCTTATTGTTCAATTCTAAAATAATCCAATTTTTTGACATAGTAGAATTCCAAACTGCACAATTCATGTATAAAGGTAGGAACAGCTTATTACCATCTCACTGCCTGTTCCAACTCAACATGTGGGAGTGAAGTGGGGCGTCTCATAAACACCGACACACGGCAGCTGCAGAGTTTCAGCTCCGCTAGAATCCACCAGCTCCACTTGTGAATGAGCTCCACTGACTCTTGAACACACCGGTTTTACTCTCCGTCTCAGACATCGGGGATGTGGTTGCCGAGAAGTGAACACTATATAAGAGTTATTTCAGGGTTCAGCTTTCTCTTACGGCCATACCAGCCTGAATACGCCCGATCTCGTCTGATCTCGGAAGCTAAGCAGGGTCGGGCCGGGTTAGTACTTGGATGGGAGACCGCCTGGGAATACCCGGTGCTGTAAGCTTTTTCAACCAGCAGAGAGTGCTCTTGCTCCCTCTACTCACACATTTTTATACCTGCTTTGTTTGTTTGTTTGTTTATTTGTTTATTTCTTTGTTTATTGGATTGATCCCCATTAGCTACCGCCTTGGCGACCACTAATCTTCCTGGGGTCCATAAACTACATCAAATATTACATAAATAATAATAATAATAATAATAATAATAATAATAATAATAATAATAATAGATGAGTGAATGATGATAATAATAATAATAATACTAATAATAATAATAACAATAATAATAATAATAATAATAATAATAACAATAATGATAATAATAATGTATTAATTATATATAATATTATTATTATTATTATTAAAAGTTCATTGCAACCACTATTCATACTGCAGAAAAGAGCCATAAGGATAATTCATAAGGCTGGTTTTCGTGAACACACCAATTCCTTATTGTTCAATTCTAAAATAATCCAATTTTTTGACATAGTAGAATTCCAAACTGCACAATTCATGTATAAAGCTAGGAACAGCTTATTACCATCTCACTGCCTGTTCCAACTCAACATGTGGGAGTGAAGTGGGGCGTCTCATAAACACCGACACACGGCAGCTGCAGAGTTTCAGCTCCGCTAGAATCCACCAGCTCCACTTGTGAATGAGCTCATCATCAGTTGCCACAAGGCATCCAGAAGTTGTTTCAAATAAAAGAAAATAAACACAATCTCAGGGGAATATGCAATTTTAAAAAACAGCATGTACGAACAAAAATCAAAACCCATTGTGTATCAGTGAAGGGAATTAATCTGTGGAACAACTGCAAAGATGAAATGAAATCATGCAAATCACTAAGTAAGTTTAAACAAATCTTTAAAATCAATACTCTTTATGGATACAAAACGGAAATGCACACATGAACTGACAGCCAGTGACCAAACTCAGCTGAACCACTTTTTCTTTTCTTTTAAAAGTTCTACAAACTGTTCCCTGAGGTGTCAGACTGTCATGGCCGCCGTACAGACGTGTCTCGCTCAATGATTGGTGGGTTGAGCGCTCTCTCTGCTGAACAGAGCTCAACCATTGGTCGGCATAGGGACTTGGCTGGGAGATCGCCTAGGCGGGGCTCATGACCCCCCCCAAGTCCCTATAGTCAACCTGGGGTGTGGGTAATCCTGGGGATGGAGGTGTCCAAGCTGTGGAGCTGTGAAGCAGAAGGTCGCGGGTTCGATCCCAGGCTGTGGCAAAGATGAAGAAGCGCTTCAGGGGTCATTCAGACGTGTCTTTGCAAATTATGCAGTAATGATAATTGATGTATTAATCAATGGAGAATAAAACTCATGGTAAATACAACATCTGGGGGTTAAGTCTCTTCAGTATTGCTGAATTCAAATCTGCTGAAATACCTCAACATAGAGAAATAAGTATATCAACTCCACTGGCAATGCATTACTGCTGAACAGGGAAAAAAAAGTCAATTAATCACCATGAAACTTCTGTAGATTACTGCTTACCCTGAGACAACAAAAAAAAATAAATCATATCACATTTTTCAAATTCACATCCAAATTAAGTGTGACGTCAATATGTGCGAATTTGCATCCAATATCTAAAAAAACAACTTATTGTTAATAAGGAACAAGCCAGAGAAGGTTCATGTAGTTTTGTGATACTTTAATATTCTATCCTGTTCACCTAATTACTGCAATGCCTATGTTTTTAGGCCTATGTTATTGTAGTAATTAGGAGGCTTAAAACTAATTTTGAGCCTGGTACATTCTGTAATGAAATGTCAGGAGGGTCTCTGTGCCTGCCGGTGTGGATGCTGCGGGGAGGAGTTCCATTACCTGATTGTGAATCACTTGCACCTGTGTCAGCTAGGAGAGGGATAAAAGAGGTCTGTGAATGGCTGGACGGGCAGTGGGGAATACTTCAGTTTCTGTCCGAAGCTGCGGCACCGGGCTGGGAGGGTGCGGATCGCAGCTTTTATTGTTGCCGGCCGCGAAGACAGTTAAATAGGGGAGAGAGCCTTTTTCTGAGTGAGGAGGGGAGGCTGGACGCCTCCTTTAGATAGCGAGGGACCGGGGAGTAGTAAGTGCCGTTGTCTTTTCCTTACTGAGGCTTCCCTGCCACAAACTGATGCCGGTTGTCACTAACCCGGCCCAGTGAGTCTGGTCTGTGACGCTTCACGGGCAACTCCATGCTGACACCCCGTGGGGGGGGGGGGGGTCGTCGCCAGACCGGGCGAGATAAGTTAAACTCAAATACTGTATACATTGTCCGTTATATGTTGTCCATATTTTTTCCTTTTATGTCTATGTATTTGAGTGATTTGATGCCCGTTCATTTCCCTATATGAACTGGAGCATAATGTTTTATCGCATGTTCCAGGGTAATTGACCCTTTGTCAGGGGCTCATTTAGAGGCGACGCTGAAGGCCCCCGGCCCCCTGCCTCCCCCTAGTGGTGTGGAGTGGTTTTGACCTGCTTATAGTTTGGAGTGGTCCCTGTGGTTTGCTGTGCAGTTTTAGCACTGAGTTTTATTAATTGCTGTGTCAGCTATTGGGTTTTACAGTGTGCAGTGACTCTTTTACCGTGTGCCGACCTTGTCCTGGTTTGTGGACTTGCATTTCGTGTGGCAGGGTTGTAGGGTGGCCATTGGTGTGCCATAGCTGTTAGCCTCTAGCTCTCAGCCTGTTGCACGGGTCATATTGCCATTTTTAACAAAGCCATATTTTCTAATAAAGATTTTGTATCCTATCCCCATGTATTTGTGTGGTTGATAAACATCCTCTTGCCTCTTATACCGGACCACACCGGTTTAACAAAGGTGGTGGCAGCTTTACATTATCTGAAAAAAAATATATATCTAATGAACAAATAATTACAATACTGTAGCAGATTTGGATACAACCGCTTTAAATACCCCCAAAATGTTAAATAAGCCCATTTCTGACATTCTACCTAGTCTATTGTTGGAAAGTGAAAAGTTGCAGCAGCATTTTATACAAAAACTGTACGCAGCCAATAAGTGTACAAATAATTTTTATGATGGCAGTAACAGGTTGCATAGAGTTGTGTCTTTCTGCTCACAATCTAAAAAAAAAAAAAAAAAAAAAAAAAAAACACCATTCTCAAGTAATCATGCAAGAAAATATATTTTATTAAAATAACAATCAAATATTAAACTTATAGAGCAAGAATGCAGCCCAAACTGCTTAACAAAGCAATATCAGATACAACAAAACAGTTAAAAACAAATCAATTCCAACAAAACAAGAACAGTCAATATATACCATGTAATGCTACTATAGTGTGCGTAGTGTTGTGTATGAGGGAGGGTCTGCATCTGCTCACAGATGTTGACTTTCTAACTGACTTTCCTCTTAATTCCTCATCGACCACATTTTTAAAGTGCTGAAAACTGTCATAGACAACACCATCAAAACCAGAAGTGGTTGATTTCTTTGTTGCCAGGCAGAAGGTGAAGATTTTCTGGCTGCTTCCTTCGGCTTTGTCCTTGGAGGGTGTGTACCTCTTACGCTGCCCACCACACTGAGGTACTTGGCAGGCCCCACATGGCTTTGAGGATTTGCGAGGCATGACTGGGTTGGATGGCTGTGCAAGGAGTGGTGCTACAGGTATGAGGCCTGAAGTGTGAAGACGCATGGAGGGAGCCTGTGGTTGTGCAGGAACCACCAGGAATACGGGCGCTGGGGACACTCTGGGCGCTATGGGCTTGGCCGCAGCAGCAGGCTTAGGCTGAATGGGCCTGTTCACCAGCTCTGGTTCCTCACCATCTATCCTGTGAATATTAAACGAGATGATGAGTGTCAGAATGATTTATGTCCACATTTCTAGCAATAAAGTGCTCAAATAACTTACCTCCGCTTCTCACCACGCCTTTTACCAACAACGTGATGAACGTCCTGGTACTGCACCTGAGCTCGATCTGGTGGTGGTAGGGATGCTGGCAGAGTAGAAGCTGCTGGCATTTGCTCATGTGAGAGCACTGTCCGGTGAGGCTTTGCTGTTGGCACTACTGTAGCCCTGTAATTGGCCTTTTCCTCTCTGGTGATGAAATTAAAGATGGATCTGGCATTCAGATTGGGCAGAGGAATGGAGAGAGTGCAGAGGATGGGGTCGTCTCTGACTCTGTCAACGATCTTTTTGTACTGCCCCTTTATGGAAGATGTTATTTTACTGGGGGAGGAGAGAAAATTGGTCGGTGGCTGATTTTTGAGCATCTTGATGACGAGGTACAACAGACTGTCCTCTGTCACCTGCGCTGCCTGAGGGTACCTCATCCACCCAAACTTTGTTTTCTGGGCTGCTCTGGTCTCGGGTACTATAATCATTAGATAATGATGCATCTACATTATATGAATGAAATGCCTTCCTTATTAGTGACTGGTGTAATTAAAAATCAGTGACATTTGATGCAAATAATAACTAGGATCACCACTGATTTAGTGAAAGGTGACCAAAATCTGCAGTTGAATTAAACATGACAGTGAACGTCATAAACACATTGATTTCCACATGTTATGATAGCATAATATTTATGTATATGAAGCGACCGGTAACCATGGCAACATAAACACGTTCACTGCCATCAACGCCATAAGCGGAACGGAGACAACTAAACAGACAACGGTACAAAATACTATACTGCTTATGGAAAACAAGTTGCCACAATTATTTACATCTCACAGCGTTTGCCGAGACTTCGGCGTAGTTTACACAACACATAAATACGTCAGAA
>NW_026906558.1:0-11000 GCF_033807715.1 Cololabis saira | reverse complement strand
TTATGACCGCAGTGTACCCATTTTCTGATGGCTACTTCCAGCAGGATAACGCAATGTGTCATAAAGCCCGAATCATCTCAGAACGGTTTGTCGAACATGACAATGAGTTCACTGTCCTCAAATGGCCTCCACAGTCACCAGATGTCAAATCAATAGAACACCTTTGGGATATGGTGGAACGGGAGATTCACATCATGGATGTGTAGCCGACAAATCTGCAGCAACTGCGTGACGCCATCATGTCAATATGGACCAAATTCTCTGAGGAATGTTTCCAGGACCTTTTTAAATCAAGGATTAGTCATCTAGTCCTGCCTTTTGCTGCAAAGCGGACAGACAAACCTCAGTCCCATTGAAATCCGGTTTTTCCCTGTGTTGCGGAAATTATGACGTTTATGGGCCAGATCCGTGCGATGGTGGTATAGTGGTGAGCATAGCTGCCTTCCAAGCAGTTGACCCGGGTTCGATTCCCGGCCATCGCAGCACTACTTCTGTGAAAAATCTGAATTTTCACAGTTCAATAGAGTTATTTCTCTTGAACTAGCAACTCTTAGAACTTCCTGTCTTCCTGTCTTCAGGATCGACCACGAAGGGGATGTAGTTCAGTGGTAGAGCGCATGCTTTGCATGTATGAGGCCCCGGGTTCAATCCCCGGCATCTCCATTATTTGTGTTAATAAACCACATGAATTAAGGAAGAGTAATCAGCAACACTGCTTGTTCCATAAAGGATGAATTATGTTCACAGTTAGACAAACTCACAAGATGAATTGGACTTGCTGCTTGCTATTGAACATCAATGCCTTCAAAAAGCTTTAATGGTCATGAGGAGTATATATGGGACACATACATGCATTTACACTCACCGGCCACTTTATTAGGTAAAACAACTGCTCCAACTGCTCTTTGACGAAAATTTCTAACCAGCCAATCACATGGCAGCAAATCAATGCAATTAGGCACGTAGACATGGTCAAGAGAATCTCCTGTAGTTAAGACCAAGCATCAGAATGAGGAAGTACGGTGATTTAAGTGACTTTGAACGTGGCATGGTTGTTGGTAACAGACGGGCCGGTCTGAGTATTTCAGAACCTGCCAATCTACTGGGATTTTCACGCAAAAACCTCTCTGGGGTTCACAGAGAGTGGTCGGAAAAAGAGAAAATATCCAGTGGGCGCTAGTTCCTTGGGGGCAAATTCCTTGTGGATGCCAGAGGTCAGAAGAGAATGGCCAGACTGGTTGTAGCTGATAGAAAGGCAACAGTAACTCAAATAACCACTGGTTACAACCGAGGTATGCCGAAGAGCATCTCTGAATGCACAACACGTCGAACCTTGAGGTGGATGGGCCACAGCAGCAGAACCACACTGGGTACCACTCCTGTCAGCTAAGAACAGTACACGGAGGCTACAATTCACTCACTCAGGCTCGCCAAATTTGGACAACAGAAGTTTGGAAAAAGGTTGCCTGGTATGATGAGTCTCAATATCCGCTGCGACATTCCGATGGTATGGTCAGAATTTGGCATCAACAACATGAAAGCATGGATCCATCCTGCCTTGTATCAACGGTTCAGGCTGCTGGTGGTGGTGTAACGGTTTGGGGGGATATTTTCCTGGCACACTTTGAACCCATCAGTACCAATTTAGCATCGTGCCAACGCCACAGCCTACCTGAGTATTGGTCCATCCCTTTATGACCGCAGTGTACCCATTTTCTGATGGCTACTTCCAGCAGGATAACGCAATGTGTCATAAAGCCCGAATCATCTCAGAACGGTTTGTTGAACATGACAATGAGTTCACTGTCCTCAAATGGCCTCCACAGTCACCAGATGTCAAATCAATAGAACACCTTTGGGATATGGTGGAACGGGAGATTCACATCATGGATGTGTAGCCGACAAATCTGCAGCAACTGCGTGACGCCATCATGTCAATATGGACCAAATTCTCTGAGGAAGATTTCCAGGACCTTTTTAAATCAAGGATTAGTCATCTAGTCCTGCCTTTTGCTGCAAAGCGGACAGACAAACCTCAGTCCCATTGAAATCCGGTTTTTCCCTGTGTTGCGGAAATTATGACGTTTATGGGCCAGATCCGTGCGATGGTGGTATAGTGGTGAGCATAGCTGCCTTCCAAGCAGTTGACCCGGGTTCGATTCCCGGCCATCGCAGCACTACTTTTGTGAAAAATCTGAATTTTCACAGTTCAATAGAGTTATTTCTCTTGAACTAGCAACTCTTAGAACTTCCTGTCTTCCTGTCTTCAGGATCGACCACGAAGGGGATGTAGCTCAGTGGTAGAGCGCATGCTTTGCATGTATGAGGCCCCGGGTTCAATCCCCGGCATCTCCATTATTTGTGTTAGTAAACCACATGAATTAAGGAAGAGTAATCAGCAACACTGCTTGTTCCATAAAGGATGAATTATGTTCACAGTTAGACAAACTCACAAGATGAATTGGACTTGCTGCTTGCTATTGAACATCAATGCCTTCAAAAAGCTTTAATGGTCATGAGGAGTATATATGGGACACATACATGCATTTACACTCACCGGCCACTTTATTAGGTAAAATAACTGCTCCAACTGCTCTTCGACGAAAATTTCTAACCAGCCAATCACATGGCAGCAAATCAATGCAATTAGGCACGTAGACATGGTCAAGAGAATCTCCTGTAGTTAAGACCAAGCATCAGAATGAGGAAGTACGGTGATTTAAGTGACTTTGAACGTGGCATGGTTGTTGGTAACAGACGGGCCGGTCTGAGTATTTCAGAACCTGCCAATCTACTGGGATTTTCACGCAAAAACCTCTCTGGGGTTCACAGAGAGTGGTCGGAAAAAGAGAAAATATCCAGTGGGCGCTAGTTCCTTGGGGGCAAATTCCTTGTGGATGCCAGAGGTCAGAAGAGAATGGCCAGACTGGTTGTAGCTGATAGAAAGGCAACAGTAACTCAAATAACCACTGGTTACAACCGAGGTATGCCGAAGAGCATCTCTGAATGCACAACACGTCGAACCTTGAGGTGGATGGGCCACAGCAGCAGAACCACACTGGGTACCACTCCTGTCAGCTAAGAACAGTACACGGAGGCTACAATTCACTCACTCAGGCTCGCCAAATTTGGACAACAGAAGTTTGGAAAAAGGTTGCCTGGTATGATGAGTCTCAATATCGGCTGCGACATTCGGATGGTATGGTCAGAATTTGGCATCAACAACATGAAAGCATGGATCCATCCTGCCTTGTATCAACGGTTCAGGCTGGTGGTGGTGGTGTAACGGTTTGGGGGGATATTTTCCTGGCACACTTTGAACCCATCAGTACCAATTTAGCATCGTGCCAACGCCACAGCCTACCTGAGTATTGGTCCATCCCTTTATGACCGCAGTGTACCCATTTTCTGATGGCTACTTCCAGCAGGATAACGCAATGTGTCATAAAGCCCGAATCATCTCAGAACGGTTTGTCGAACATGACAATGAGTTCACTGTCCTCAAATGGCCTCCACAGTCACCAGATGTCAAATCAATAGAACACCTTTGGGATATGGTGGAACGGGAGATTCACATCATGGATGTGTAGCCGACAAATCTGCAGCAACTGCGTGACGCCATCATGTCAATATGGACCAAATTCTCTGAGGAATGTTTCCAGGACCTTTTTAAATCAAGGATTAGTCATCTAGTCCTGCCTTTTGCTGCAAAGCGGACAGACAAACCTCAGTCCCATTGAAATCCGGTTTTTCCCTGTGTTGCGGAAATTATGACGTTTATGGGCCAGATCCGTGCGATGGTGGTATAGTGGTGAGCATAGCTGCCTTCCAAGCAGTTGACCCGGGTTCGATTCCCGGCCATCGCAGCACTACTTCTGTGAAAAATCTGAATTTTCACAGTTCAATAGAGTTATTTCTCTTGAACTAGCAACTCTTAGAACTTCCTGTCTTCCTGTCTTCAGGATCGACCACGAAGGGGATGTAGTTCAGTGGTAGAGCGCATGCTTTGCATGTATGAGGCCCCGGGTTCAATCCCCGGCATCTCCATTATTTGTGTTAATAAACCACATGAATTAAGGAAGAGTAATCAGCAACACTGCTTGTTCCATAAAGGATGAATTATGTTCACAGTTAGACAAACTCACAAGATGAATTGGACTTGCTGCTTGCTATTGAACATCAATGCCTTCAAAAAGCTTTAATGGTCATGAGGAGTATATATGGGACACATACATGCATTTACACTCACCGGCCACTTTATTAGGTAAAACAACTGCTCCAACTGCTCCTTGACGAAAATTTCTAACCAGCCAATCACATGGCAGCAAATCAATGCAATTAGGCACGTAGACATGGTCAAGAGAATCTCCTGTAGTTAAGACCAAGCATCAGAATGAGGAAGTACGGTGATTTAAGTGACTTTGAACGTGGCATGGTTGTTGGTAACAGACGGGCCGGTCTGAGTATTTCAGAACCTGCCAATCTACTGGGATTTTCACGCAAAAACCTCTCTGGGGTTCACAGAGAGTGGTCGGAAAAAGAGAAAATATCCAGTGGGCGCTAGTTCCTTGGGGGCAAATTCCTTGTGGATGCCAGAGGTCAGAAGAGAATGGCCAGACTGGTTGTAGCTGATAGAAAGGCAACAGTAACTCAAATAACCACTGGTTACAACCGAGGTATGCCGAAGAGCATCTCTGAATGCACAACACGTCGAACCTTGAGGTGGATGGGCCACAGCAGCAGAACCACACTGGGTACCACTCCTGTCAGCTAAGAACAGTACACGGAGGCTACAATTCACTCACTCAGGCTCGCCAAATTTGGACAACAGAAGTTTGGAAAAAGGTTGCCTGGTATGATGAGTCTCAATATCCGCTGCGACATTCCGATGGTATGGTCAGAATTTGGCATCAACAACATGAAAGCATGGATCCATCCTGCCTTGTATCAACGGTTCAGGCTGCTGGTGGTGGTGTAACGGTTTGGGGGGATATTTTCCTGGCACACTTTGAACCCATCAGTACCAATTTAGCATCGTGCCAACGCCACAGCCTACCTGAGTATTGGTCCATCCCTTTATGACCGCAGTGTACCCATTTTCTGATGGCTACTTCCAGCAGGATAACGCAATGTGTCATAAAGCCCGAATCATCTCAGAACGGTTTGTTGAACATGACAATGAGTTCACTGTCCTCAAATGGCCTCCACAGTCACCAGATGTCAAATCAATAGAACACCTTTGGGATATGGTGGAACGGGAGATTCACATCATGGATGTGTAGCCGACAAATCTGCAGCAACTGCGTGACGCCATCATGTCAATATGGACCAAATTCTCTGAGGAAGATTTCCAGGACCTTTTTAAATCAAGGATTAGTCATCTAGTCCTGCCTTTTGCTGCAAAGCGGACAGACAAACCTCAGTCCCATTGAAATCCGGTTTTTCCCTGTGTTGCGGAAATTATGACGTTTATGGGCCAGATCCGTGCGATGGTGGTATAGTGGTGAGCATAGCTGCCTTCCAAGCAGTTGACCCGGGTTCGATTCCCGGCCATCGCAGCACTACTTTTGTGAAAAATCTGAATTTTCACAGTTCAATAGAGTTATTTCTCTTGAACTAGCAACTCTTAGAACTTCCTGTCTTCCTGTCTTCAGGATCGACCACGAAGGGGATGTAGCTCAGTGGTAGAGCGCATGCTTTGCATGTATGAGGCCCCGGGTTCAATCCCCGGCATCTCCATTATTTGTGTTAGTAAACCACATGAATTAAGGAAGAGTAATCAGCAACACTGCTTGTTCCATAAAGGATGAATTATGTTCACAGTTAGACAAACTCACAAGATGAATTGGACTTGCTGCTTGCTATTGAACATCAATGCCTTCAAAAAGCTTTAATGGTCATGAGGAGTATATATGGGACACATACATGCATTTACACTCACCGGCCACTTTATTAGGTAAAATAACTGCTCCAACTGCTCTTCGACGAAAATTTCTAACCAGCCAATCACATGGCAGCAAATCAATGCAATTAGGCACGTAGACATGGTCAAGAGAATCTCCTGTAGTTAAGACCAAGCATCAGAATGAGGAAGTACGGTGATTTAAGTGACTTTGAACGTGGCATGGTTGTTGGTAACAGACGGGCCGGTCTGAGTATTTCAGAACCTGCCAATCTACTGGGATTTTCACGCAAAAACCTCTCTGGGGTTCACAGAGAGTGGTCGGAAAAAGAGAAAATATCCAGTGGGCGCTAGTTCCTTGGGGGCAAATTCCTTGTGGATGCCAGAGGTCAGAAGAGAATGGCCAGACTGGTTGTAGCTGATAGAAAGGCAACAGTAACTCAAATAACCACTGGTTACAACCGAGGTATGCCGAAGAGCATCTCTGAATGCACAACACGTCGAACCTTGAGGTGGATGGGCCACAGCAGCAGAACCACACTGGGTACCACTCCTGTCAGCTAAGAACAGTACACGGAGGCTACAATTCACTCACTCAGGCTCGCCAAATTTGGACAACAGAAGTTTGGAAAAAGGTTGCCTGGTATGATGAGTCTCAATATCGGCTGCGACATTCGGATGGTATGGTCAGAATTTGGCATCAACAACATGAAAGCATGGATCCATCCTGCCTTGTATCAACGGTTCAGGCTGGTGGTGGTGGTGTAACGGTTTGGGGGGATATTTTCCTGGCACACTTTGAACCCATCAGTACCAATTTAGCATCGTGCCAACGCCACAGCCTACCTGAGTATTGGTCCATCCCTTTATGACCGCAGTGTACCCATTTTCTGATGGCTACTTCCAGCAGGATAACGCAATGTGTCATAAAGCCCGAATCATCTCAGAACGGTTTGTTGAACATGACAATGAGTTCACTGTCCTCAAATGGCCTCCACAGTCACCAGATTTCAAATCAATAGAACACCTTTGGGATATGGTGGAACGGGAGATTCACATCATGGATGTGTAGCCGACAAATCTGCAGCAACTGTGTGACGCCATCATGTCAATATGGACCAAATTCTCTGAGGAATGTTTCCAAGACCTTTTTAAATCAAGGATTAGTCATCTAGTCCTGCCTTTTGCTGCAAAGCGGACAGACAAACCTCAGTCCCATCGAAATCCGGTTTTTCCCTGTGTTGCGGAAATTATGACGTTTATGGGCCAGATCCGTGCGATGGTGGTATAGTGGTGAGTATAGCTGCCTTCCAAGCAGTTGACCCGGGTTCGATTCCCGGCCATCGCAGCACTACTTTTGTGAAAAATCTGAATTTTCACAGTTCAATAGAGTTATTTCTCTTGAACTAGCAACTCTTAGAACTTCCTGTCTTCCTGTCTTCAGGATTGACCACGAAGGGGATGTAGCTCAGTGGTAGAGCCCATGCTTTGCATGTATGAGGCACCGGGTTCAATCCCCGGCATCTCCATTATTTGTGTTAATATACCACATGAATTAAGGAAGAGTAATCAGCAACACTGCTTGTTCCATAAAGGATGAATTATGTTCACAGTTAGACAAACTCACAAGATGAATTGGACTTGCTGCTTGCTATTGAACATCAATGCCTTCAAAAAGCTTTAATGGTCATGAGGAGTATATATGGGACACATACATGCATTTACACTCACCGGCCACTTTATTAGGTAAAATAACTGCTCCAACTGCTCTTCGACGAAAATTTCTAACCAGCCAATCACATGGCAGCAAATCAATGCAATTAGGCACGTAGACATGGTCAAGAGAATCTCCTGTAGTTAAGACCAAGCATCAGAATGAGGAAGTACGGTGATTTAAGTGACTTTGAACGTGGCATGGTTGTTGGTAACAGACAGGCCGGTCTGAGTATTTCAGAACCTGCCAATCTACTGGGATTTTCACGCAAAAACCTCTCTGGGGTTCACAGAGAGTGGTCGGAAAAAGAGAAAATATCCAGTGGGCGCTAGTTCCTTGGGGGCAAATTCCTTGTGGATGCCAGAGGTCAGAAGAGAATGGCCAGACTGGTTGTAGCTGATAGAAAGGCAACAGTAACTCAAATAACCACTGGTTACAACCGAGGTATGCCGAAGAGCATCTCTGAATGCACAACACGTCGAACCTTGAGGTGGATGGGCCACAGCAGCAGAACCACACTGGGTACCACTCCTGTCAGCTAAGAACAGTACACGGAGGCTACAATTCACTCACTCAGGCTCGCCAAATTTGGACAACAGAAGTTTGGAAAAAGGTTGCCTGGTATGATGAGTCTCAATATCGGCTGCGACATTCGGATGGTATGGTCAGAATTTGGCATCAACAACATGAAAGCATGGATCCATCCTGCCTTGTATCAACGGTTCAGGCTGGTGGTGGTGGTGTAACGGTTTGGGGGGATATTTTCCTGGCACACTTTGAACCCATCAGTACCAATTTAGCATCGTGCCAACGCCACAGCCTACCTGAGTATTGGTCCATCCCTTTATGACCGCAGTGTACCCATTTTCTGATGGCTACTTCCAGCAGGATAACGCAATGTGTCATAAAGCCCGAATCATCTCAGAACGGTTTGTTGAACATGACAATGAGTTCACTGTCCTCAAATGGCCTCCACAGTCACCAGATGTCAAATCAATAGAACACCTTTGGGATATGGTGGAACGGGAGATTCACATCATGGATGTGTAGCCGACAAATCTGCAGCAACTGCGTGACGCCATCATGTCAATATGGACCAAATTCTCTGAGGAAGATTTCCAGGACCTTTTTAAATCAAGGATTAGTCATCTAGTCCTGCCTTTTGCTGCAAAGCGGACAGACAAACCTCAGTCCCATTGAAATCCGGTTTTTCCCTGTGTTGCGGAAATTATGACGTTTATGGGCCAGATCCGTGCGATGGTGGTATAGTGGTGAGCATAGCTGCCTTCCAAGCAGTTGACCCGGGTTCGATTCCCGGCCATCGCAGCACTACTTTTGTGAAAAATCTGAATTTTCACAGTTCAATAGAGTTATTTCTCTTGAACTAGCAACTCTTAGAACTTCCTGTCTTCCTGTCTTCAGGATCGACCACGAAGGGGATGTAGCTCAGTGGTAGAGCGCATGCTTTGCATGTATGAGGCCCCGGGTTCAATCCCCGGCATCTCCATTATTTGTGTTAATAAACCACATGAATTAAGGAAGAGTAATCAGCAACACTGCTTGTTCCATAAAGGATGAATTATGTTCACAGTTAGACAAACTCACAAGATGAATTGGACTTGCTGCTTGCTATTGAACATCAATGCCTTCAAAAAGCTTTAATGGTCATGAGGAGTATATATGGGACACATACATGCATTTACACTCACCGGCCACTTTATTAGGTAAAATAACTGCTCCAACTGCTCTTCGACGAAAATTTCTAACCAGCCAATCACATGGCAGCAAATCAATGCAATTAGGCACGTAGACATGGTCAAGAGAATCTCCTGTAGTTAAGACCAAGCATCAGAATGAGGAAGTACGGTGATTTAAGTGACTTTGAACGTGGCATGGTTGTTGGTAACAGACGGGCCGGTCTGAGTATTTCAGAACCTGCCAATCTACTGGGATTTTCACGCAAAAACCTCTCTGGGGTTCACAGAGAGTGGTCGGAAAAAGAGAAAATATCCAGTGGGCGCTAGTTCCTTGGGGGCAAATTCCTTGTGGATGCCAGAGGTCAGAAGAGAATGGCCAGACTGGTTGTAGCTGATAGAAAGGCAACAGTAACTCAAATAACCACTGGTTACAACCGAGGTATGCCGAAGAGCATCTCTGAATGCACAACACGTCGAACCTTGAGGTGGATGGGCCACAGCAGCAGAACCACACTGGGTACCACTCCTGTCAGCTAAGAACAGTACACGGAGGCTACAATTCACTCACTCAGGCTCGCCAAATTTGGACAACAGAAGTTTGGAAAAAGGTTGCCTGGTATGATGAGTCTCAATATCGGCTGCGACATTCGGATGGTATGGTCAGAATTTGGCATCAACAACATGAAAGCATGGATCCATCCTGCCTTGTATCAACGGTTCAGGCTGGTGGTGGTGGTGGTGTAACGGTTTGGGGGGATATTTTCCTGGCACACTTTGAACCCATCAGTACCAATTTAGCATCGTGCCAACGCCACAGCTTACCTGAGTATTGGTCCATCCCTTTATGACCGCAGTGTACCCATTTTCTGATGGCTACTTCCAGCAGGATAACGCGATGTGTCATAAAGCCCGAATCATCTCAGAACGGTTTGTTGAACATGGCCTCCACAGTCACAGGATCTCAAATCAATAGAACACCTTTGGGATATGGTGGAACGGGAGATTCACATCATGGATGTGCAGCCGACAAATCTGCAGCAACTGCGTGATGCCATCATGTCAATATGGACCAAATTCTCTGAGGAATGTTTCCAGTACCTTGTTAAAAAAATCTCCCGAAGGATTAGTCACCCAGGCCTGCCTTTTGCTGCAAAGCGAAGAGACAAACCTCAGTACCATTGAAATCCGTTTTTTCCCTGTGTTGCAGAAATTATGACGTTTATGTGCCAGATCTGTGCGATGGTGGTATAGTGGTGAGCATAGCTGCCTTCCAAGCAGTTGACCCGGGTTCGATTCCCGGCCATCGCAGCACTACTTTTGTGAAAAATGAATTTTCACAGTTCAACAGAGTTGCTTCTCTTGAATTGGCAACTCTCAGAACTTCCTTTCTTAACAGGCCCTCTGACATGTAAAGTATAAACACAATACAGAAGGTAATAAAAAATGCAAACGTCCATAAGTTGGCCTTTCTACGGTTATCTAGAAATTAAACCTGTTTTCTCAAGATTAACTTTTTCAATAAACAGTAGACTACAAGAACACAGACACACGGACAGTTTGTGTTTATAACTACTTATCTTGAAGTACTTTATCCACTGCAATAAAATAATAAGTGATTTGTTCTGTGAAATAAAAAAATCCTAAATCTTATGTATTATCCTGCCCTGCCTCGATGGCAGACATTCAT
>NW_026906557.1:0-11000 GCF_033807715.1 Cololabis saira | reverse complement strand
ACTGACCGTCGTGAAGGGGGAGGAGCAAATCTCTGTCCTGCGCCTGAGGCCGGCCAGGCCTTCGATAATAGGACGATGTCAGGCCGAAGAGGCGTGGCCCCGGGGATCCGTAGAGCTCACCAGGAGTACAGTGACGCGGCTCACGTGCCTAGGCTGCCGCTCCCGTGCACTTTTCCGTACTTGCTCGTGTTTCTCTTCATAACGCACAAGTCTTTCGCCTTTTACTAAAGACTTCCGTGGAGAGTAACGTCAATGAGTTGACCATATTTTTGGGGGCTCGGTCTAACGGCCGAGCTTTTTTGAGACTGTGCAAAAGAAAAAGCTGTGACCGAGAGGTCAGTCTGAGTTTGCCCACTGAAATCTCAGGGCAAGCTGATGTTGCTGTCTGTGTCTTGTTCTTCAGTTCTTTCCTTTCCCTTTTGTTATTTCATTTCCACTTCAACCATTTCCTCAGGTGAGCCTGCTACAGGTGCGTGTCAGAGGGCGGAGCTGCAAAGGGAGCCGGCCATCTAGGCGTTTGGGACAAAGGGAACCGACACAAGTGCACGCCGTGCCAGGAAGGTGCTGCGGTCAAGCAACACTTTGGAGTTATCGCTTCTCGGCCTTTTGGCTAAGATCAAGTGTAGTATCTGTTCTTATCAGTTTAATATCTGATATGTCCTCTATATGAGGACAACATATTAAGCCGATTTTTGGCAGCGGGAGTTGAAAAAGGAGCTAGCTCCGTTCACTCCAAGCATCGCCCCGGTACTGCAGTGCCGCCGGGAATGGTGCACGCTTCGCTTTCTTTCTCTTGTAAAAAAATAATAAAGTAACGCAGTGGCTCAGCAGCTGAGGAGCACCGAGCCTTGCCTCAGGCGGTGTTGTTCCTTGCAGCTTCAGCTTGAAGAAAAAGAAGAGGCGACGTCGCAAACGTGCAATACGGCCCTGGTGGTGCCACCGACTGACCGTCGTGAAGGGGGAGGAGCAAATCTCTGTCCTGCGCCTGAGGCCGGCCAGGCCTTCGATAATAGGACGATGTCAGGCCGAAGAGGCGTGGCCCCGGGGATCCGTAGAGCTCACCAGGAGTACAGTGACGCGGCTCACGTGCCTAGGCTGCCGCTCCCGTGCACTTTTCCGTACTTGCTCGTGTTTCTCTTCATAACGCACAAGTCTTTCGCCTTTTACTAAAGACTTCCGTGGAGAGTAACGTCAATGAGTTGACCATATTTTTGGGGGCTCGGTCTAACGGCCGAGCTTTTTTGAGACTGTGCAAAAGAAAAAGCTGTGACCGAGAGGTCAGTCTGAGTTTGCCCACTGAAATCTCAGGGCAAGCTGATGTTGCTGTCTGTGTCTTGTTCTTCAGTTCTTTCCTTTCCCTTTTGTTATTTCATTTCCACTTCAACCATTTCCTCAGGTGAGCCTGCTACAGGTGCGTGTCAGAGGGCGGAGCTGCAAAGGGAGCCGGCCATCTAGGCGTTTGGGACAAAGGGAACCGACACAAGTGCACGCCGTGCCAGGAAGGTGCTGCGGTCAAGCAACACTTTGGAGTTATCGCTTCTCGGCCTTTTGGCTAAGATCAAGTGTAGTATCTGTTCTTATCAGTTTAATATCTGATATGTCCTCTATATGAGGACAACATATTAAGCCGATTTTTGGCAGCGGGAGTTGAAAAAGGAGCTAGCTCCGTTCACTCCAAGCATCGCCCCGGTACTGCAGTGCCGCCGGGAATGGTGCACGCTTCGCTTTCTTTCTCTTGTAAAAAAATAATAAAGTAACGCAGTGGCTCAGCAACTGAGGAGCACCGAGCCTTGCCTCAGGCGGTGTTGTTCCTTGCAGCTTCAGCTTGAAGAAAAAGAAGAGGCGACGTCACAAACGTGCAATACGGCCCTGGTGGTGCCACCGACTGACCGTCGTGAAGGGGGAGGAGCAAATCTCTGTCCTGCGCCTGAGGCCGGCCAGGCCTTCGATAATATGACGATGTCAGGCCGAAGAGGCGTGGCCCCGGGGATCCGTAGAGCTCACCAGGAGTACAGTGACGCGGCTCACGTGCCTAGGCTGCCGCTCCCGTGCACTTTTCCGTACTTGCTCGTGTTTCTCTTCATAACGCACAAGTCTTTCGCCTTTTACTAAAGACTTCCGTGGAGAGTAACGTCAATGAGTTGACCATATTTTTGGGGGCTCGGTCTAACGGCCGAGCTTTTTTGAGACTGTGCAAAAGAAAAAGCTGTGACCGAGAGGTCAGTCTGAGTTTGCCCACTGAAATCTCAGGGCAAGCTGATGTTGCTGTCTGTGTCTTGTTCTTCAGTTCTTTCCTTTCCCTTTTGTTATTTCATTTCCACTTCAACCATTTCGTCAGGTGAGCCTGCTACAGGTGCGTGTCAGAGGGCGGAGCTGCAAAGGGAGCCGGCCATCTAGGCGTTTGGGACAAAGGGAACCGACACAAGTGCACGCCGTGCCAGGAAGGTGCTGCGGTCAAGCAACACTTTGGAGTTATCGCTTCTCGGCCTTTTGGCTAAGATCAAGTGTAGTATCTGTTCTTATCAGTTTAATATCTGATATGTCCTCTATATGAGGACAACATATTAAGCCGATTTTTGGCAGCGGGAGTTGAAAAAGGAGCTAGCTCCGTTCACTCCAAGCATCGCCCCGGTACTGCAGTGCCGCCGGGAATGGTGCACGCTTCGCTTTCTTTCTCTTGTAAAAAAATAATAAAGTAACGCAGTGGCTCAGCAGCTGAGGAGCACCGAGCCTTGCCTCAGGCGGTGTTGTTCCTTGCAGCTTCAGCTTGAAGAAAAAGAAGAGGCGACGTCGCAAACGTGCAATACGGCCCTGGTGGTGCCACCGACTGACCGTCGTGAAGGGGGAGGAGCAAATCTCTGTCCTGCGCCTGAGGCCGGCCAGGCCTTCGATAATAGGACGATGTCAGGCCGAAGAGGCGTGGCCCCGGGGATCCGTAGAGCTCACCAGGAGTACAGTGACGCGGCTCACGTGCCTAGGCTGCCGCTCCCGTGCACTTTTCCGTACTTGCTCGTGTTTCTCTTCATAACGCACAAGTCTTTCGCCTTTTACTAAAGACTTCCGTGGAGAGTAACGTCAATGAGTTGACCATATTTTTGGGGGCTCGGTCTAACGGCCGAGCTTTTTTGAGACTGTACAAAAGAAAAAGCTGTGACCAAGAGGTCAGTTTGAGTTTGCCCACTGAAATCTCAGGGCAAGCTGATGTTGCGATGTTGCTGTCTGTGTCTTGTTCTTCAGTTCTTTCCTTTCCCTTTTGTTATTTCATTTCCACTTCAACCATTTCCTCAGGTGAGCCTGCTACAGGTGCGTGTCAGAGGGCGGAGCTGCAAAGGGAGCCGGCCATCTAGGCGTTTGGGACAAAGGGAACCGACACAAGTGCACGCCGTGCCAGGAAGGTGCTGCGGTCAAGCAACACTTTGGAGTTATCGCTTCTCGGCCTTTTGGCTAAGATCAAGTGTAGTATCTGTTCTTATCAGTTTAATATCTGATATGTCCTCTATATGAGGACAACATATTAAGCCGATTTTTGGCAGCGGGAGTTGAAAAAGGAGCTAGCTCCGTTCACTCCAAGCATCGCCCCGGTACTGCAGTGCCGCCGGGAATGGTGCACGCTTCGCTTTCTTTCTCTTGTAAAAAAATAATAAAGTAACGCAGTGGCTCAGCAGCTGAGGAGCACCGAGCCTTGCCTCAGGCGGTGTTGTTCCTTGCAGCTTCAGCTTGAAGAAAAAGAAGAGGCGACGTCGCAAACGTGCAATACGGCCCTGGTGGTGCCACCGACTGACCGTCGTGAAGGGGGAGGAGCAAATCTCTGTCCTGCGCCTGAGGCCGGCCAGGCCTTCGATAATAGGACGATGTCAGGCCGAAGAGGCGTGGCCCCGGGGATCCGTAGAGCTCACCAGGAGTACAGTGACGCGGCTCACGTGCCTAGGCTGCCGCTCCCGTGCACTTTTCCGTACTTGCTCGTGTTTCTCTTCATAACGCACAAGTCTTTCGCCTTTTACTAAAGACTTCCGTGGAGAGTAACGTCAATGAGTTGACCATATTTTTGGGGGCTCGGTCTAACGGCCGAGCTTTTTTGAGACTGTACAAAAGAAAAAGCTGTGACCAAGAGGTCAGTCTGAGTTTGCCCACTGAAATCTCAGGGCAAGCTGATGTTGCGATGTTGCTGTCTGTGTCTTGTTCTTCAGTTCTTTCCTTTCCTTTTTGTTATTTCATTTCCACTTCAACCATTTCCTCAGGTGAGCCTGCTACAGGTGCGTGTCAGAGGGCGGAGGTGCAAAGGGAGCCGGCCATCTAGGCGTTTGGGACAAAGGCAACCCACACAAGTGCACGCCGTGCCAGGAAGGTGCTGCGGTCGAGCAACACTTTGGAGTTATCGCTTCTCGGCCTTTTGGCTAAGATCAAGTGTAGTATCTGTTCTTATCAGTTTAATATCTGATATGTCCTCTATATGAGGACAACATATTAAGCCGATTTTTGGCAGCGGGAGTTGAAAAAGGAGCTAGCTCCGTTCACTCCAAGCATCGCCCCGGTACTGCAGTGCCGCCGGGAATGGTGCACGCTTCGCTTTCTTTCTCTTGTAAAAAAATAATACAATAACGCAGTGGCTCAGCAGCTGAGGAGCGCCGAGCCTTGCCTCAGGCGGTGTTGTTCCTTGCAGCTTCAGCTTGAAGAAAAAGAAGAGGCGACGTCACAAACGTGTAATACGGCCCTGGTGGTGCCACCGACTGGCCGTCGTGAAGGGGGAGGAGCAAATCTCTGTCCTGCGCCTGAGGCCGGCCAGGCCTTCGATAATAGGACGATGTCAGGCCGAAGAGGCGTGGCCCCGGGGATCCGTAGAGCTCACCAGGAGTACAGTGACGCGGCTCACGTGCCTAGGCTGCCGCTCCCGTGCACTTTTCCGTACTTGCTCGTGTTTCTCTTCATAACGCACAAGTCTTTCGCCTTTTACTAAAGACTTCCGTGGAGAGTAACGTCAATGAGTTGACCATATTTTTGGGGGCTCGGTCTAACGGCCGAGCTTTTTTGAGACTGTGCAAAAGAAAAAGCTGTGACCGAGAGGTCAGTCTGAGTTTGCCCACTGAAATCTCAGGGCAAGCTGATGTTGCTGTCTGTGTCTTGTTCTTCAGTTCTTTCCTTTCCCTTTTGTTATTTCATTTCCACTTCAACCATTTCCTCAGGTGAGCCTGCTACAGGTGCGTGTCAGAGGGCGGAGCTGCAAAGGGAGCCGGCCATCTAGGCGTTTGGGACAAAGGGAACCGACACAAGTGCACGCCGTGCCAGGAAGGTGCTGCGGTCAAGCAACACTTTGGAGTTATCGCTTCTCGGCCTTTTGGCTAAGATCAAGTGTAGTATCTGTTCTTATCAGTTTAATATCTGATATGTCCTCTATATGAGGACAACATATTAAGCCGATTTTTGGCAGCGGGAGTTGAAAAAGGAGCTAGCTCCGTTCACTCCAAGCATCGCCCCGGTACTGCAGTGCCGCCGGGAATGGTGCACGCTTCGCTTTCTTTCTCTTGTAAAAAAATAATACAATAACGCAGTGGCTCAGCAGCTGAGGAGCGCCGAGCCTTGCCTCAGGCGGTGTTGTTCCTTGCAGCTTCAGCTTGAAGAAAAAGAAGAGGCGACGTCACAAACGTGTAATACGGCCCTGGTGGTGCCACCGACTGGCCGTCGTGAAGGGGGAGGAGCAAATCTCTGTCCTGCGCCTGAGGCCGGCCAGGCCTTCGATAATAGGACGATGTCAGGCCGAAGAGGCGTGGCCCCGGGGATCCGTAGAGCTCACCAGGAGTACAGTGACGCGGCTCACGTGCCTAGGCTGCCGCTCCCGTGCTCTTTTCCGTACTTGCTCGTGTTTCTCTTCATAACGCACAAGTCTTTCGCCTTTTACTAAAGACTTCCGTGGAGAGTAACGTCAATGAGTTGACCATATTTTTGGGGGCTCGGTCTAACGGCCGAGCTTTTTTGAGACTGTACAAAAGAAAAAGCTGTGACCAAGAGGTCAGTCTGAGTTTGCCCACTGAAATCTCAGGGCAAGCTGATGTTGCGATGTTGCTGTCTGTGTCTTGTTCTTCAGTTCTTTCCTTTCCTTTTTGTTATTTCATTTCCACTTCAACCATTTCCTCAGGTGAGCCTGCTACAGGTGCGTGTCAGAGGGCGGAGGTGCAAAGGGAGCCGGCCATCTAGGCGTTTGGGACAAAGGCAACCCACACAAGTGCACGCCGTGCCAGGAAGGTGCTGCGGTCGAGCAACACTTTGGAGTTATCGCTTCTCGGCCTTTTGGCTAAGACTGCGATCGCCTCCTGCCGTTAGTGGGAATCCTTGCCTGTTGTGGCATTGGTTTCTACTATCATTGGGGAGACTATTTCTTTGTTCCTTATGTGAAGTGCTTCAACTGATTATAGTTGCTAGATCTTCACAGCCAGGAAATCACTGTCGTGGTGAAAGGTAAGTGTTTGTTCCATTCACTTATTGTATATTTTATTGTCTATTGTTTTAGGGCTTTTATTCTTTTTAAAGGTTTTAGTTCGTTTGAGCCTTTTCACAGGTGGTGCCTCCACCATGTCGGCTAGCCATGCCGGCATGCGGAGGCACCACAGTGTCCGATTCAACCTTAAGGTTGTGGATGGAAAGCTCCTGGAGATGTCGAGGTTAGACTTCTCCAGGAGACTTGTCCAGAAAGCCTTGGGTTTTACCCCGGAGCAGTTAAATTGCATTTTGACCCTACCCTTTAACAAAGGCTTTGACCTTAGTTTCCGTACTGCCATGCTACTAAAAGAGTTTTGGACACGCTTTGAAAATGTGAAACCCCAGTTTGATGCATTTGAAGTTGAGAAACTGACTGACAATACCTTGAAAACGGTTATTGTCAGAATGTTCAATGAAACTGTCAATGCAGATGACATTTGTTTATGGCTGGGGAGATATTGCACTGTTAAAAGCCAGGCTATCAAAGTGAGAGATGAGGATGGCATTTGGAACTGTGCCTGGAGGGTCCCCATCCAACAATGGCAAGACCCCCAGGGCTTTCAAGGCCTGAAACATCTGCCATCAGTGATAGTTCTGGGGAACAACAGGGGCTATATTTATTACCAGGGTCAGCCCAAGCTTTGCCGCAAGTGTGGCGAGCATGGGCATCTTGCAGAAGCGTGTAAGCAGGTAGTATGTGGGAAATGCAGAGAAATTGGGCACACCTTTGAGGAGTGCACCAATGGCAGAAAGTGCAATCTTTGTGGGGAGACAAACCACCTCTTCAGAGATTGCCCAAAATCTTTTGCCAACAAACTGAAGGCTGCGAAGGGAAAGGACACAGAAAAGGACAAACAAAATGGACGAGAGGAACCGGTAATTGAGCTAATTGAAGAAGCTGGGCAGGAAAATTCAAATCTCCCGCCAAATCCTGTGATTGGAGGAGAGGGATCAGGTGAGGCGGGAGCAGGGGAGGGGCCTGCAACACTCACACCAATGGAGAGTTCCGAGGAAGATGAGGTGATGCAGGCAGAGGGCGGAGCTAGTTCAGAATGTGGAGAAGTCCAACCACAGGATGATAGCGATGATGCCCCCCTCCCCGGGGCCCAGCAAACCAAGAGGCCTGCATCAGAATTGTCCTCTGATTCGCCAATTGTTTCAGAGAAGAGGGGAAAAGCTGGGATATCCTCAGACAATTCTTCTGTGGAGGAACCCAGAGTTTTCCCCCCCAATTCCCCAAATGAGGTCTCTTTTTTAACATTAGCTCTGCAATCAACCCCTAGGGACACAAAGCTTAACTGTACCTTACAGCAGAGGCCAACGCCCAGAGTCCGAGCGGGGAATCGAGCTCGACCCCTTCACTTCTCACCCATAGAAGTGAAAGCGGAGCTCAATTCACATGAAATTGGATAACGATTCCTCATTTTATCTTATTTAAGGTTTTAAATCACGCTTTTAGCCTTTTTAAACTTTCATACCTGATGTTTTTTCTCCTTTTAACCATACTCATGACACTCACCTTCTCAACTATTAATGTTAGAAGTGTGAAGTCGAGAGTTAGAGCCCAGAATGTCTTGTCCTTTCTTAATGCTTTTGAGTCGGATGTGTTTTTATTACAGGAATGTGGCCTACCGTTTTTAAAACAATACAAGCAGTGGGAGGAGATGTGGCCACGGGCATCAATATGGAGTGGATCCAATCAGAATAAGAATGATGGAGTGGCCATTTTAATCAAAAACCCTCATGTTCTGGTGAAGGGCAGCACTGTGGTGAGAGACGGTCGGGCAATTTTAGCACAACTGACTTTTATGGGACAAGATTTTAAACTCTTAAATATTTATGGTTTTAACGAAAGAAATGACCGGTATGATATTTTAGAGGACTTGCAGTCCCACATGTTGGGTAGAACACCTTTAGTGGTGGGAGGAGATTTTAATTGCATTTTAAATAGGAGAGACAGAAAAGGCGCAGGGGAAGATTTTAAAGTGGATAAAACATCGGTTTTATTACAGGGCATATGCAAGGATTTTAAACTTCAGGACTGTTTTAAAACCATGCATCCCAGAGAGGAGGGCTTCACCTGGTTCAGTGGTGATGGCACCAGAGCCTCTCGCATTGATTATATTTTTACACGGGATTGCCCACCGACCGATGCTAGATTGACCCCTGTTTTCTTTTCTGATCACTTGATGCTATCCTGCACCCTACCACTCTCCCCGGGTGTGACATCAGGAAGAGGTCTGTGGAAGCTCAACTGCTCCCTTTTAGAACAAGAAGATTTGGTTAGTCAGTATAGGGAGCAGTACCGCGAGTGGCAGACCCTTCAAGACTTTTACGATACACGTGCACACTGGTGGGAAATGGTGAAGGGAAGGACCCAGACTTTTTTTAGACAGGCAGGAAAGAAAAAAAAGAATAAGGAAAATAGACGCATGATGGGACTGCAGAAACGATTACAGCGTTATTTTAAACTGAACCAACACGGCATAGTTTTTACTGAGGAGATTAAACAAATAAAAGCAGAGATGTCAGTTTTAGCAGAAATTAAAAGTAAGGGCATCATTTTAAGAAGTAAGGAACGGGAAATTGAGGAAGGGGAAAAGTGCACAAGGTACTTTTTTAGGAAAATTATAAATAAGGGGGGGACTATTTTAAAACTAAAAAAGGAAAATGGATGCACAAGTGGAAACACAGAAGACATAAAAGAGGTTGTTGAAAACTTTTACACACACCTCTACCAAGAAAAAAATATCCACATAGACACCATGACGGAAGTTTTAAATTCCATTAAAAGCAGGGTAAAGGAAAATGTGCTTTTAACTCAAGACTTTAGTGTCTCAGAGTTAAATAAATGTCTGGCAAGCTTTAAGAGAGGGAAGTCCCCAGGACAGGATGGACTTCCTCTTGAATTTTACTTGACTTTTTGGGACATTTTAGCACCTGATTTACTTGCTGTTTTTATGGAATTTGAGCAACTTGACCGACTCCCCGACAGTTTTAGAATAGGGATAGTGACTCTTCTTCACAAAAACAAGGACAAAACTGACTTGAAGAATTGGAGACCTATCACACTTTTAAATCTTGACTGTAAACTTTTTAGTAAACTTTTAGCCTCACGTCTGTCTTTGTTTTTAGAAGATGTGATTCACCCGGATCAAGCCTGTGCCATCCCGGGGAGGAAGATAACCGACAGCCTCGTACTGATCCGAGATACCATCTGTTATGCGAGAGACAGAAACATCAGGCTGGTAGTCTTAAATTTAGACTTTGAGAAAGCCTTTGATCGGGTCTCGCACCAGTACCTATTCCAGGTACTGCAAAAAATGGGGTTCCCAGAAAGGTTTGTAGCTTGGGTGGGAATGCTGTACCGGGGTATTACCAGCAAATTTGTTGTTAACGGGCATCTGACAAAAGCAGTCAACATTAACTGCGGTGTCCGTCAGGGTTGTCCGTTATCTGCCCTCCTCTATGTTACCTGTATCGAACCACTGGCACAGATCTTGAGAAGGGACCAATGGATCAATGGACTGAGAATCCCGGGGAGTGGAGGTCTCGTGACAAAATGTATTTTATACATGGACGACGTGAATATTTTATGTACTGACCTTTTATCTGTCAACAGGACGCTGGACTTGACTGACTGGTTTGGACGGGCATCTGGGTCAAAATTGAACCGACATAAGACCCAAACCCAGTTCTATGGACCATGGACAGCAACAGAGACAACTGGACTCCCCTTGACTATTACCCAGACTGACCAAAAAATACTGGGGATCAAATTTGATAGGGAAGGGGGGGGGGCATCCAATTGGCCGGACGTAGTAGGGAAAGTGAGACAGAGACTAGGATACTGGGGACTTAGAGGACTGACCATGGAAGGAAAGGTTTTAATCATCAAGGCAGTGATTATACCTTTGTTTTTACTTGTCAGCTCTGTTTTTATCCCACCCAGGAGGGTACTTTTAGATCTAGAACGAGCCATCTTTTATTTTCTGTGGGGCTCAAAGTGGGAGAGACTGAGGAGAGCCATAATGGTGAAACCCAAAGAGAAAGGAGGAAAAGGAGTGCCTGACCTCTACCTGTTTTTGGGAAGCAGATATGCAACAATGCATGTCGCGTCTGCTGTTGGCCCATCCGGAAATCCCAAGACGACAGCAATGATACGTTTCTGGATGGGCTCTTATCTGAGAAGACTGAAAATCTTACCCACGGATCTGAAAGTACCTGTGTCTTTTAACCTACCACCAGCCTATTGTTTTATACAGACCTTTTTAAAGCATTTTGATTTGGAGACACAGGAGTTGCGTATTTTAACCAATCACCGTTGTCTGATCTCGATTGTGCAGGAGCGGGAGCCAGTGTGTCCAGTGCGGCGGCTCGCATTCGGCGAGCCCTCCACAGTTTGGCGCCATGTGAACCATTCCGCCCTCCCAAACAGACTCCGGGACCTGTCATGGATGGTGGCTCATGAGATCCTCCCGGCCAGGTCCGTCATGCACTCCCGAGGAATGTCGGCGATCTCTACCTGC
>NW_026906556.1:0-11000 GCF_033807715.1 Cololabis saira | reverse complement strand
CTTTTTGGCATTTTCTCAGCGAGAAACAGTCATTTTGTACCTGAAACACTGTAAGTGGTTTGGTGAGTCCAATAATGAAATGAGTCTCTCAAATCAACTACATAGACTCCTTTCTCCAATTTTCTGACGTTTTCAATAGCTTGCCTTGAAAAATCAGAAGGTAAATCAATGTTATGACAGAAATCCGCTTTTTGGCATTTTCTCAGCGAGAAACAGTCATTTTGTACCTGAAACACTGTAAGTGGTTTGGTGAGTCCAATAATGAAATGAGTCTCTCAAATCAACTACATAGACACCTTTCTCCAATTTTCTAACGTTTTCAAAAGCTTGCCTTAAAAATCAGAAGGTAAATCAATGTTATGACAGAAATCCGCTTTTTGGCATTTTCTCAGCGAGAAACAGTCATTTTGTACCTGAAACACTGTAAGTGGTTTGGTGAGTCCAATAATGAAATGAGTCTCTCAAATCAACTACATAGACTCCTTTCTCCAATTTTCTGACGTTTTCAATAGCTTGCCTTGAAAAATCAGAAGGTAAATCAATGTTATGACAGAAATCCGCTTTTTGGCATTTTCTCAGCGAGAAACAGTCATTTTGTACCTGAAACACTGTAAGTGGTTTGGTGAGTCCAATAATGAAATGAGTCGCTCAAATCAACTACATAGACACCTTTCTCCAATTTTCTAACGTTTTCAATAGCTTGCCTTAAAAAATCAGAAGGTGAATCAATGTTATGACAGAAATCCGCTTTTTGGCATTTTCTCAGCGAGAAACAGTCATTTTGTACCTGAAACACTGTACGTGGTTTGGTGAGTCCAATAATGAAATGAGTCTCTCAAATCAACTACGTAGACTCCTTTCTCCAATTTTCTGACGTTTTCAATAGCTTGCCTTAAAAAATCAGAAGGTAAAACAATGTTATTACAGAAATCCGCTTTTTGGCATTTTCTCAGCGAGAAATGGTCTTTTCATAACCCTAACCCTAACCCTAACCCTAACCTGAAACACTGTAAGTGGTTTGGTGAGTCCAATAATGAAATGAGTCTCTCAAATCAACTACATAGACTCCTTTCTCCAATTTTCTGACGTTTTCAATAGCTTGCCTTAAAAAATCAGAAGGTAAATCAATGTTATGACAGAAATCCGCTTTTTGGCATTTTCTCAGCGAGAAACAGTCATTTTGTACCTGAAACACTGTAAGTGGTTTGGTGAGTCCAATAATGAAATGAGTCTCTCAAATCAACTACATTGACTCCTTTCTCCAATTTTCTAACGTTTTCAATAGCTTGCCTTGAAAAATCAGAAGGTAAATCAATGTTATGACAGAAATCCGCTTTTTGGCATTTTCTCAGCGAGAAACAGTCATTTTGTACCTGAAACACGGTAAGTGGTTTGGTGAGTCCAATAATGAAATGAGGCTCTCAAATCAACTACATAGACTCCTTTCTCCAATTTTCTGACGTTTTCAATAGCTTGCCTTAAAAAATCAGAAGGTAAATCAATGTTATGACAGAAATCCGCTTTTTGGCATTTTCTCAGCGAGAAACAGTCATTTTGTACCTGAAAGTAAGTAAGTGGTTTGGTGAGTCCAATAATGACATGAGTCTCTCAAATCAACTACATAGACTCATTTCTCCAATTTTCTGACGTTTTAAATAGCTTGCCTTGAAAAATCAGAAGGTAAATCAATGTTATGACAGAAATCCGCTTTTTGGCATTTTCTCAGCGAGAAACAGTCATTTTGTACCTGAAACACGGTAAGTGGTTTGGTGAGTCCAATAATGAAATGAGGCTCTCAAATCAACTACATAGACTCCTTTCTCCAATTTTCTGACGTTTTCAATAGCTTGCCTTAAAAAATCAGAAGGTAAATCAATGTTATGACAGAAATCCGCTTTTTGGCATTTTCTCAGCGAGAAACAGTCATTTTGTACCTGAAAGTAAGTAAGTGGTTTGGTGAGTCCAATAATGACATGAGTCTCTCAAATCAACTACATAGACTCATTTCTCCAATTTTCTGACGTTTTAAATAGCTTGCCTTGAAAAATCAGAAGGTAAATCAATGTTATGACAGAAATCCGCTTTTTGGCATTTTCTCAGCGAGAAACAGTCATTTTGTACCTGAAACACGGTAAGTGGTTTGGTGAGTCCAATAATGAAATGAGGCTCTCAAATCAACTACATAGACTCCTTTCTCCAATTTTCTGACGTTTTCAATAGCTTGCCTTAAAAAAGTCAGAAGGTAAAACAATGTTATTACAGAAATCCGCTTTTTGGCATTTTCTCAGCGAGAAACAGTCATTTTGTACCTGAAACACTGTAAGTGGTTTGGTGAGTCCAATAATGAAATGAGTCTCTCAAATCAACTACATAGACTCCTTTCTCCAATTTTCTGACGTTTTCAATAGCTTGCCTTAAAAAATCAGAAGGTAAATCAATGTTATGACAGAAATCCGCTTTTTGGCATTTTCTCAGCGAGAAACAGTCATTTTGTACCTGAAAGTAAGTAAGTGGTTTGGTGAGTCCAATAATGACATGAGTCTCTCAAATCAACTACATAGACTCATTTCTCCAATTTTCTGACGTTTTAAATAGCTTGCCTTGAAAAATCAGAAGGTAAATCAATGTTATGACAGAAATCCGCTTTTTGGCATTTTCTCAGCGAGAAACAGTCATTTTGTACCTGAAACACGGTAAGTGGTTTGGTGAGTCCAATAATGAAATGAGGCTCTCAAATCAACTACATAGACTCCTTTCTCCAATTTTCTGACGTTTTCAATAGCTTGCCTTAAAAAATCAGAAGGTAAAACAATGTTATTACAGAAATCCGCTTTTTGGCATTTTCTCAGCGAGAAACAGTCATTTTGTACCTGAAACACTGTAAGTGGTTTGGTGAGTCCAATAATGAAATGAGTCTCTCAAATCAACTACATAGACTCCTTTCTCCAATTTTCTGACGTTTTCAATAGCTTGCCTTAAAAAATCAGAAGGTAAATCAATGTTATGACAGAAATCCGCTTTTTGGCATTTTCTCAGCGAGAAACAGTCATTTTGTACCTGAAACACTGTAAGTGGTTTGGTGAGTCCAATAATGAAATGAGTCTCTCAAATCAACTACATAGACTCCTTTCTCCAATTTTCTGACGTTTTCAATAGCTTGCCTTAAAAAATCAGAAGGTAAATCAATGTTATGACAGAAATCCGCTTTTTGGCAGTTTCTCAGCGAGAAACAGTCATTTTGTACCTGAAACACTGTAAGTGGTTTGGTGAGTCCAATAATGAAATGAGTCTCTCAAATCAACTACATAGACTCCTTTCTCCAATTTTCTAACGTTTTCAATAGCTTGCCTTAAAAAATCATAAGGTAAATCAATGTTATGACAGAAATCCGCTTTTTGGCATTTTCTCAGCGAGAAACAGTCATTTTGTACCTGAAACACTGTAAGTGGTTTGGTGAGTCCAATAATGAAATGAGTCTCTCAAATCAACTACATAGACTCCTTTCTCCAATTTTCTGACGTTTTCAATAGCTTGCCTTAAAAAATCAGAAGGTAAATCAATGTTATGACAGAAATCCGCTTTTTGGCATTTTCTCAGCGAGAAACAGTCATTTTGTACCTGAAACACTGTACGTGGTTTGGTGAGTCCAATAATGAAATGAGTCTCTCAAATCAACTACGTAGACTCCTTTCTCCAATTTTCTGACGTTTTCAATAGCTTGCCTTAAAAAATCAGAAGGTAAAACAATGTTATTACAGAAATCCGCTTTTTGGCAATTTCTCAGCGAGAAATGGTCTTTTCATAACCCTAACCCTAACCCTAACCCTAACCCTAACCCTAACCCTAACCCTAACCTGAAACACTGTAAGTGGTTTGGTGAGTCCAATAATGAAATGAGTCTCTCAAATCAACTACATAGACTCCTTTCTCCAATTTTCTGACGTTTTCAATAGCTTGCCTTAAAAAATCAGAAGGTAAATCAATGTTATGACAGAAATCCGCTTTTTGGCAGTTTCTCAGCGAGAAACAGTCATTTTTTACCTTAAAGTAAGTAAGTGGTTTGGTGAGTCCAATAATGAAATCAGTCTCTCAAATCAACTACATAGACTCATTTCTCCAATTTTCTAACGTTTTCAATAGCTTGCCTTAAAAAATCAGAAGGTAAATCAATGTTATGACAGAAATCCGCTTTTTGGCATTTTCTCAGCGAGAAACAGTCATTTTGTACCCGAAACACTGTAAGTGGTTTGGTGAGTCCAATAATGAAATGAGTCTCTCAAATCAATTACATAGACTCCTTTCTCCAATTTTCTGACGTTTTCAATAGCTTGCCTTAAAAAATCAGAAGGTAAATCAATGTTATGACAGAAATCCGCTTTTTGGCAGTTTCTCAGCGAGAAACAGTCATTTTGTACCTGAAACACTGTAAGTGGTTTGGTGAGTCCAATAATGAAATGAGTCTCTCAAATCAACTACATAGACTCCTTTCTCCAATTTTCTAACGTTTTCAATAGCTTGCCTTAAAAAATCATAAGGTAAATCAATGTTATGACAGAAATCCGCTTTTTGGCATTTTCTCAGCGAGAAACAGTCATTTTGTACCTGAAACACTGTAAGTGGTTTGGTGAGTCCAATAATGAAATGAGTCTCTCAAATCAACTACATAGACTCCTTTCTCCAATTTTCTGACGTTTTCAATAGCTTGCCTTAAAAAATCAGAAGGTAAATCAATGTTATGACAGAAATCCGCTTTTTGGCAGTTTCTCAGCGAGAAACAGTCATTTTGTACCTGAAACACTGTAAGTGGTTTGGTGAGTCCAATAATGAAATGAGTCTCTCAAATCAACTACATAGACTCCTTTCTCCGATTTTCTAACGTTTTCAATAGCTTGCCTTAAAAAATCAGAAGGTAAATCAATGTTATGACAGAAATCCGCTTTCTGGCAGTTTCTCAGCGAGAAACAGTCATTTTGTACCTGAAACACTGTAAGTGGTTTGGTGAGTCCAATAATGAAATGAGTCTCTCAAATCAACTACATAGACTCCTTTCTCCAATTTTCTGACGTTTTAAATAGCTTGCCTTGAGAAATCAGAAGGCAAATCAATGTTATGACACAAATCCGCTTTTTGGCATTTTCTCAGCGAGAAACAGTCATTTTGTACCTGAAACACTGTAAGTGGTTTGGTGAGTCCAATAATGAAATGAGGCTCTCAAATCAACTACATAGACTCATTTCTCCAATTTTCTGACGTTTTCAATAGCTTGCCTTAAAAAATCAGAAGGTAAAACAATGTTATTACAGAAATCCGCTTTTTGGCATTTTCTCAGCGAGAAACAGTCATTTTGTACCTGAAACACTGTAAGTGGTTTGGTGAGTCCAATAATGAAATGAGTCCCTCAAATCAACTACATAGACTCCTTTCTCCAATTTTCTGACGTTTTCAATAGCTTGCCTTAAAAAATCAGAAGGTAAAACAATGTTATTACAGAAATCCGCTTTTTGGCATTTTCTCAGCGAGAAACAGTCATTTTGTACCTGAAACACTGTAAGTGGTTTGGTGAGTCCAATAATGAAATGAGTCTCTCAAATCAACTACATAGACTCCTTTCTCCGATTTTCTAACGTTTTCAATAGCTTGCCTTAAAAAATCAGAAGGTAAATCAATGTTATGACAGAAATCCGCTTTCTGGCAGTTTCTCAGCGAGAAACAGTCATTTTGTACCTGAAACACTGTAAGTGGTTTGGTGAGTCCAATAATGAAATGAGTCTCTCAAATCAACTACATAGACTCCTTTCTCCAATTTTCTGACGTTTTCAATAGCTTGCCTTAAAAAATCAGAAGGTAAATCAATGTTATGACAGAAATCCGCTTTTTGGCAGTTTCTCAGCGAGAAACAGTCATTTTGTACCTGAAACACTGTAAGTGGTTTGGTGAGTCCAATAATGAAATGAGTCGCTCAAATCAACTACATAGACTCCTTTCTCCAACTTTCTGACGTTTTCAATAGCTTGCCTTAAAAAATCAGAAGGTAGGATTCTTAATAGGACTAGCTGTTAATATCCCTAAAATATATCAGCACGATAACTCCTATCGGACATGACTGTGGAGTTTGGACAGGATCGCGGGGCACCACCAAATCTACACGTCATCAGTTGTGTGCCTTGTCTTCATCAGGTGTTTCGGCCTCTTAACACAATACACCCTCTTCCAAGGTTGGCCTGCCACAGGCTGATCAGACCTGGGTGTGTGTCATATGGTGGCACCCCGTGGTCATCAAACAGCCCATGTTGCATCCCTCCGCTTCAGCCACAGCCAGTGACTGCTCCGTTCGGCTGCTTTGGCAAGTTCTTTTATTGCCTTCCGCTGGGCCTGTCCTCTGATCCCAACTTCCTTCAGGAGCCGTGTGGTGGACCTGGCTACAAAGCCTCGGCAGCCAACCTCCACTGGCCACACCTTTACGTTCCATCCCCGCGCCTCAGCATCAGCTGCTAGGTTAGCATAACGCAGCCTTTTTCTTTCGAATGCTTCGTCGATGTTATCCTCCCACGGGACAGTCAGCTCCACAATGAAGACACGCCGGCAGGACTTGGACCAGAGGACCAAATCTGGGCGCAGGTTGGTTGCTGCGATTTCTGGCGGGAAAGTGAGCCTCTGGCTGAGGTCTACCCGCATTTCCCAATCCCGGGCTGTGTCCAGTGGGCCTGAGTTTGGAGGTGATGGCTTGGTTCTCCGTTTCTCCCCTTGTCGGACGAATGTTGTCTTCCGTGGGAGGGTGGTCTGGGTTTTGAAAGGCATGGCGTTGATGGTGACCCTCTTGTCCTCAAGTTCGGCAGCCAAGCACTTCAACACTTGGTTATGGCGCCAGGTGTATCTTCCTTGAGTCAGGCTGGTCTTGCAACCCACCAGGATGTGTTTGAGGGTTGCTGGGGCTGCACACTGCAGGCAGGCCGGGTCCTCTCCATACCAGAGATGTAGGTTGGTTGGAGAGGGCAGGACATCATAAGTGGCTCTGATGATGAAGCTGAGCCTATTAGCCTCCATGCTCCACATCTCATTCCACGTGATTTTCCTCCTCTCCACACCCTCCCACCTCATCCAGCGTCCTTGCTGGGCTTGGGAGACTGCCTTGGCACACCTGGCTGCCTCCTCCTGGTTGCGCACCTCCTCAACCACCATGTGTCGCCGTTCAGACGGAGTAGCCTTTTGCCAAGCGGGTGTTGTTGCTTCCAGGCCAAGACCCCCTCTGCCATGTTGGACTCGTCCCACTATATCCCGGTGTCTGAGGGTGGTCTTTGCCACTGCTACTGCTGCAGATGGTTTCCATTTCCTCCCTGTTGCCAGGTTTGGAGCCGCATCTCTGACGCATGGGTCCCAGGATTCTGTAAGAGTCATTTCCACCCTTGTTTTGGCACATTTGTACTCCTCCACCAAGCTTGAGATTGGAAGGGAGAGCGCTCCATTGCCATACAGGCCTATGCTGGAAAGGCATCTCGGCAGTCCAAGCCACTTCCTCACTTGGGCATTCACCAGTCTCTCAATTCGATTGACATGAGATAAGGTGACCTCATAGATGGAAATTGGCCACATGAGGCGAGGTAGCAGCCCAAACTGAAAGCACCATAGCTTCAATTTTCCAGGGAGAGCAGTGTTGTTAATCTGCTTGAGGCCGCTGATTGTATCCTGCCTGAGTTGTTCCACCTGCTCAGAGTCTTTAAGTTCTGCGCTATACCATCGGCCAAGGCTTTTGATAGGCTTCTCCAGAACTGTTGGGATTGGCTGGTCGTCCACATAGAACCTTGCATTGGTGAGCTTACCTTTGACAATGGAGATGCTACGGGATTTGCTGGGTTTAATCTCCATTCGTGCCCATTTGATGTTTCCCCGGAGTTTCTCCAGCAGACGTTTGGTACATGCGACCGTTGTTGTTATTGTCGTCATGTCGTCCATGTACGCCCTGATTGGGGGAAGACGGAGCCCGCTCTTCAATCGTTCTCCTCCAACCACCCATCGTGATGCACGAATAAGTAGCTCCATGGCCATTGTAAACACCAGTGGCGAGATGGTGCAGCCGGCCATAATGCCTATCTCAAGGTGCTGCCAGGCAGTTGTACTATCCTGTGCTGTAACACAGAATTGGAGATCCTGGAAGTAGGCTTTGACTAGACTTGTGATGCCCTCTGGCACTTGAAAGAAGTTGAACGCTGTCCACATGATCTCATGAGGCACTGACCCGAAGGCATTGGCAAGATCTAAAAACACCACATGCAGGTCTTTCTTCTCCTTCTTGGCCGTCTGTACTTGGTGCCAGATGACATTTGTGTGTTCCAAGCAACCTGAGAACCCACTTATCCCTGCCTTTTGCAGTGAGGTGTCAACAAAGTTTTTCGCCAGCAGGAATGCTGAGAGCCTACGGGCCACGACACTGAAGAAAATCTTTCCTTCCACATTGAGAAGGCTGATCTGGCGAAACTGCTCGATGGTTGAGGAATTCTTCTCTTTGGGAATCAGGATCCCTCCTGCCCGTCGCCATGCCTTTGGTATCATTCCTTTTTCCCATGCCACTTTCATAAGCTTCCAGAGGTATTTCAAGACGCCTGGCGTGTTCTTATACACCCTGTATGGAATGCCGTTGGGCCCCGGGGCTGAAGCTGTTCTTGCCCGTTTTACTGTGCTCTCAACTTCGCTCCATGTGGGGGGCCTTGTTTCCATCTGGTGCTCAGGTGGTTGGATGGGTGGCATATCCTCCGGAATGCTGGCTGGCACATGCCTCTGTTTGTCGGAGTAGGTCTTCCAAAGATGTTCTTCCAGTTCTCTTATGGGTACTTTGAGGGTCCCAGATTTCTCCCTGACAAAGAGGTCCTTAATAAATTTATAGGGATCTCTGTAGAAGGCAGTCCTCGTTCGCTCTCTCTTCTTATGTTGCCTTCTCACGCATTCTGCTCTTCGCAGTGCTGCCAGACGCTGCTTGATGTCGCCCTGTAGTGCCCCAAGGCCTTTCCTTTCCACTTCCGTGGCCTTCTTCCATTGTTTCCTCAGGCACCTCCTTTCTTTCACGAGTCTCTGAATCTCTTGTTGTCTCCTGGACTTGAGATGAGCAGATGGTTCCTTCTGTGTCTGCAAGTTCTCACGTTTCACACCAAATCTCTCTGCTCCATAGCTATAAATGGTCTCTCCGATCTTGTCCAGTTTTTTCTCCACACCCCCTTTCAGACCTTCTAAAAGGTGGACGAGGTCTGTGTCTGTGGTTTCCCACTCCTTTTTCTGACAGGATTTAGGCCACAAGATTTGAGGTTTTCGTCCAGTCAGCCTCCGCTCTACTGCTGTCTGTGGCTGGATGGGCTCTGGGCTGATGTTCATAAATGGATCTGTGCTTGATTGAGCTTCGTCTGGGGTTCTGATACCCTGTGGACTGTGGTGAATATCCTGCCACTGGGCTTCATTCGACTGATTTGCCCTACCTCTAAGGAAGTAATGGTCAATGCGAGGCCCCTTGCTAAGCTCTCTCAGACACTTGAGTCCCTCAAATCAACTACATAGACTCCTTTCTCCAATTTTCTGACGTTTTCAATAGCTTGCCTTAAAAAATCAGAAGGTAAATCAATGTTATTACAGAAATCCGCTTTTTGGCAGTTTCTCAGCGAGAAACAGTCATTTTGTACCTGAAAGTAAGTAAGTGGTTTGGTGAGTCCAATAATGAAATGAGTCTCTCAAATCAACTACATAGACTCCTTTCTCCAATTTTCTGACGTTTTCAATAGCTTGCCTTAAAAAATCAGAAGGTAAATCAATGTTATGACAGAAATCCGCTTTTTGGCAGTTTCTCAGCGAGAAACAGTCATTTTGTACCTGAAACACTGTAAGTGGTTTGGTGAGTCCAATAATGAAATGAGACTCTCAAATCAACTACATAGACTCCTTTCTCCAATTTTCTGACGTTTTCAATAGCTTGCCTTAAAAATCAGAAGGTAAATCAATGTTATGACAGAAATCCGCTTTTTGGCAGTTTCTCAGCGAGAAACAGTCATTTTGTACCTGAAACACTGTAAGTGGTTTGGTGAGTCCAATAATGAAATTAGTCTCTCAAATCAAACTACATAGACTCTTTTCTCCAATTTTCTGACGTTTTCAATAGCTTGCCTTAAAAAATCAGAAGGTAAATCAATGTTATGACAGAAATCCGCTTTTTGGCAGTTTCTCAGCGAGAAACAGTCATTTTGTACCTGAAACACTGTAAGTGGTTTGGTGAGTCCAATAATGAAATGAGTCTCTCAAATCAACTACATAGACTCCTTTCTCCAATTTTCTGACGTTTTCAATAGCTTGCCTTGAAAAATAAGAAGGTAAATCAATGTTATGACAGAAATCCGCTTTTTGGCATTTTCTCAGCGAAAAACAGTCATTTTGTACCTGAAACACTGTAAGTGGTTTGGTGAGTCCAATAATGAAATGAGTCTCTCAAATCAACTACATAGACTCCTTTCTCCAATTTTCTGACGTTTTCAATAGCTTGCCTTGAAAAATCAGAAGGTAAATCAATGTTATGACAGAAATCCGCTTTTTGGCATCTTCTCAGCGAGAAACAGTCATTTTGTACCTGAAACACTGTAAGTGGTTTGGTGAGTCCAATAATGAAATGAGTCTCTCAAATCAACTACATAGACACCTTTCTCCAATTTTCTGACGTTTTCAATAGCTTGCCTTAAAAAATCAGAAGGTGAATCAATGTTATGACAGAAATCCGCTTTTTGGCATTTTCTCAGCGAGAAACAGTCATTTTGTACCTGAAAGTAAGTAAGTGGTTTGGTGAGTCCAATAATGACATGAGTCTCTCAAATCAACTACATAGACTCATTTCTCCAATTTTCTGACGTTTTAAATAGCTTGCCTTGAAAAATCAGAAGGTAAATCAATGTTATGACAGAAATCCGCTTTTTGGCATTTTCTCAGCGAGAAACAGTCATTTTTTACCTGAAACACGGTAAGTGGTTTGGTGAGTC
>NW_026906555.1:0-11000 GCF_033807715.1 Cololabis saira | reverse complement strand
GTTGTCCCGATTTTCTGCTATAACTTTGGAATGGTTTGACATAGAGAGTCCTGGGTGGTGTCATAAGATTCTGTAATGAGTCCTTGACCTTCATTGGCCTGAATTAGCCCCGCCCCTTCTTGTCTTTGGTTGTCCCTTTTTTCTGCTATAACTTTTGAATGGTTTGACATAGGAAGTCGTGGGTGGTGTCATGGGACTCTGTAATGAGTCCATAAGCTTCGTAGGCCTTAATTAGCCCCGCCCCTTCTTCTGATTGGTTGTCCCTTTTTTCTGCTATAACTTTTCAATGGTTTGACGTAGGAAGTCGTGGGTGGTGTCATTTCTGATACTTATGGGGGGCGGTGGCCGTGAGTGCGAGGGCCCGTTCATTGCTGCTTGCAGCTTTAATTATTATTATTATTTTCCTGACAAAGTGAAGGCCTTTTTGCCCCCCTTAACATGCCCAAAAAGTCACCAAATTTTGCACCCTAGTCAGGCCTGGCGAAAAATTTGATATTTAAAGGTTTGCATTAATGGGCGTGGCAAAATGGCTCAACAGCGCCCCCCAGAAAACTTTGTGCCTCAAGCCCCACGATACGATTTGACGTACATGCACGAAAATCAGTACACACCTGTATCATGGGACAACTTAAACAAAAGTCTCTTGGGGTCATGCCCGAAACCGAACAGGATGTCGGCCATTTTGAATTAGTCGTGTCATTTTGGCGAAATTTATGCAATTCCTTCGAAAGTTAATTCAGCCCGAACCGTAACGTGCCCCCAAGTGTGTTATACATCAAAATGTGCGTCTCCATCCTGCGACAACACGCATTACTTTTCTCTTTCAAAAGCGTTACCGTGGCGGCGCTAGACGCCAAAAAGCGCGCCCACCCTTCATCTGATTGGTTCAACAGAAAAAACTTTGTGCCTCAAGCCCCATAATACGGTTTGACGTACATGAACGAAAATCGGTACACACCTGTATCATGTCGCAACTAAAAGAAAAGTCTCTTGGCGCCATGGCCGAAACCGAACAGGAAGTCGGCCATTTTGAACATTCTGAATTAATTGCGTAATTTTGGAGCAATATATGCCATTCCTTCGAGAGTTAATTCAGCCCGAACCGTATCGTGAACCCAGATGTGTTATACATCAAAATGTGCGTCTCCATCCTGCGACTACACGCATTACTTTTCTCTTTCGAAAGTGTTACCGTAGTGACGCTAGACGCCAACAAGCGCACCCCCCCTTCATCTGATTGGTCCATATTTGATAGTTCCCCAAAAGGCACCAAATTTGGCATGCAAGCCAGGCCTGGCGATAAATTTGATATTTCATGGTTTGCATTAATGGGCGTGGCAAAATGGCTCAACAGCGCCCCCCGGAAAACTTTGTGCCTCAAGCCCCACAATACGGTTTGACGTACATGCACGAAAATCGATACACACCTGTATCATGTCGCAACTTAAAGAAAAGTCTCTTGGAGCCATGGCCGAAACCGAACAGGAAGTCAGCCATTTTGAATTAATTGTGTAATTTTGGCGCAATTTATGCCATTCCTTCGGCAGTTAATTCAGCCCGAACCGTAACGTGCACCCAGGTGTGTTATACACCAAAATGTGCGTCTCCATCGTGCGACACCACGCATTACTTTTCTCTTTCAAAAGTGTTACCGTGGCGACGCTAGACGCGAAAAAGCGCACCCACCCTTCATCTGATTGGTCCATATTTGATAGTTCTCCAAAAGTCACCAAAATTTGCATGCAAGCCAGGCCTGGCGATAAATGTGATATTTCATGGCTTCCATTAATGGGCGTGGCCTAACGGCTCAACAGCGCCCCCTAGAATACTTTTCTCTGCCATAACTTTTGAATGGTTTCACATAGAGAGTTGTGGGTGGTGTCATGGGACTCTGTAATGAGTCCTTAAGCTTCGTTGGCCTTAATTAGCCCCGCCCCTTCTTCTGATTGGTTGTCCCGATTTTCTGCTATAACTTTTGAATGGTTTGACATAGAGAGTCGTGGGTGGTGTCATCAGATTCTTTATGGAGTCCTTGACCTTCATTGGCCTGAATTAGCCCCGCCCCTTCTTCTGATTGGTTGTCCTTTTTTTATAATAAAATTGCCGCAAGCCGCCAGTCGCTCTCGCGCTGACTCCCGCTTCCTGATTCAAACGTCTGCCGGCCCCGCCCCCTGACCAATCAGTGGTGAGTAGGGTGATGGCGGCCCCGCCCCCCGACCAATCAGTGGCGAGTAGGGTGATGACGGCGCCGCCCCCCGACCAATCAGTGGCGAGTAGGGTGATGACGGCCCCGCCCCCCGACCAATCAGCTCCCTGTAATGTGGTGACTTCAGAAATATTCCCGGCTCAGCCCGGTTACAACCTTGGCAGAATGGTTACAGAAAAAGTAATAATTTAAATAGTAGGGTTTTACTAATATTTATAACTTACAAATATTTAAAAAATTAGGAAAAAAAAAGTTCCAGACATTTTATCGCTATGTTGGTCTGTCCTAAGCCAGTAGGTCAAATAAAAAGAATAGCTGAGACTTAGCTCAGCCAGATTATTGCGGTCTTTGCTGCCAGAGGTCGAGAGTTCAAGCCTGGCTTGATATGCCAAAATTTTTGTCAGCAATTTTTGTGGTTTTTTTACATCAAAATGTTCGTCTCTGTCCTGTGACGACGCACATTACTTTTCTCTTTCCCCTTCTTCTGATTGGTTGTCCCGATTTTCTGCCATAACTTTTGAATTTGAGTGGAGTTTGCGCGCGCAGCTCCCGCGGGGGGAGGGGCTGATGTTCAGCGCGGCCGCCATCTTGGTCGAGGCGCCGCATTGACTGCCTGAGAACGTCGGGCGTGGCCGCCATCTTGGATCGGTATCGCTTTAACTCTAGAGCGTTCACTTCTATTGTGGAAGGAGGTGTCTGCATAAGTAAAATAACTATAACTCACTTGATTTTCAACCGATTTTCACGCGGTTTGCTTTGTTACAAACGGCAGACATGTAGCTATGATACAGGATGCTTGATGTACGTTTAATATGCAAGCTTTCATGCTAAAATACGTTCTGCAGGTAGTCACACTTCAGGTATACACACACACACACACACATATATATATATATATATATATATATATATATATATATATATATACACACACACACACACACACACACACACACACACACACACACACAATATACACAATACAAAATACAGTATAGCATATTAATGAATGTATTAATATATTTGAATAACAGACATAACAAGCTTAAAAACAAAAAACATAACGGATGACTGCATACAATTGTCATAATGGAGAAAAAAAAGAAACATTTGGAAGGAGTGTGTGTGTGAGGAATTGTATATTAGTGTTATAAATTGAAATTATATAATAATGCAATCGCTATGATATATAATTTTACAACATAATACAGTCTAAAATATATGAAATGAAGCAACATACAATGCAATAATACAATATGCTATATTACTGGGTACGCTAATATGAAATAACAACATGTAATATAATATGGTATAATAGATTAATATAATATCATACATTCTGGACCATGAGATACAGCTGTACTGTATGATCGTCGTTCATTTGAGTGATCAGATTTTTTTTTTCATGGTTTGCATTAATGGGCGTGTCCTCACGGCTCAACAGCGCCCCCTAGAATACTTTTTTCTGCCATAACTTTTGAAAGGTTTGACATAGAGAGTCGTGGGTGGTGTCATGGGACTCGGCATTGAGTCCTTGACCATAATTGGTGACAATTAGCCCAGTCCCTTTTTCTGATTGGTTGTCCCTATTTTCTGCTATAACTTTTGAATGTTTTGACATAGAGAGTCGTGGGTGGTGTCATGGGACTCTGTAATGAGTCCTTGATCTTCTTTGCCCTGAATTAGCCCCGCCCCTTCTTCTGACTGGTCGTCCCTTTTTTCTGCTATAACTTTTGAAGGGTTTGACATAGGAAGTCGTGGGTGGTGTCATTTCTGATATGATTATGGGGGGCGGTTGACGTGAGTGCGAGGGCCCGTTCATTGCTGCTTGCAGCTTTAATTATTATTATTATTATTTTCCTGACAAAGTGAAGGCCTTTTTGCCCCCCTTAACATGCCCAAAAAGTCACCAAATTTTGCACCCTAGTCAGGCCTGGCGAAAAATTTGATATTTAAAGGTTTGCATTAATGGGCGTGGCAAAATGGCTCAACAGCGCCCCCTTGAAAACTTTGTGCCTCAAGCCCCACGATACGGTTTGACGTACATGCACGAAAATCGGTACACACCTGTATCATGGGACAACTTAAACAAAAGTCTCTTGGGGTCATGCCCGAAACCGAACAGGATGTCGGCCATTTTGAATTAGTTGTGTCATTTTGGCGAAATTTATGCCATTCCTTCGAAAGTTAATTCAGCCCGAACCGTAACGTGCACCCAGGTGTGTTATACATCAAAATGTGCGTCTCCATCCTGCGACACCACGCATTACTTTTCTCTTTGAAAAGCGTTACCGTGGCGGCGCTAGACGCCAAAAAGCGCGCCCACCCTTCATCTGGTTGGTTCGACAGAAAAAACTTTGTGCCTCAAGCCCCATAATACGGTTTGACGTACATGAACGAAAATCGGTACACACCTGTATCATGTCGCAACTAAAAGAAAAGTCTCTTGGCGCCATGGCCGAAACCGAACAGGAAGTCGGCCATTTTGAACATTCTGAATTAATTGCGTAATTTTGGAGCAATATATGCCATTCCTTCGAGAGTTAATTCAGCCCGAACCGTATCGTGAACCCAGGTGTGTTATACATCAAAATGTGCGTCTCCATCCTGCGACTACACGCATTACTTTTCTCTTTCGAAAGTGTTACCGTGGCGACGCTAGACGCCAACAAGCGCACCCCCCCTTCATCTGATTGGTCCATATTTGATAGTTCCCCAAAAGGCACCAAATTTGGCATGCAAGCCATGCCTGGCGATAAATTTGATATTTCATGGTTTGCATTAATGGGCGTGGCAAAATGGCTCAACAGCGCCCCCCGGAAAACTTTGTGCCTCAAGCCCCACAATACGGTTTGACGTACATGCACGAAAATCGCTACACACCTGTATCATGGCACAACTTAAAGAAAAGTCTCTTGGAGCCATGGCCGAAACCAAACAGGATGTTGGCCATTTTGAATACATTGTGTCATTTTGGCGAAATTTATGCCATTCCTTCGGCAGTTAATTCAGCCCGAACCGTAACGTGCCCCCAGGTGTGTTATACATCAAAATGTGCGTCTACATCCTGCGACACCACGCATTACTTTTCTCTTTCAAAAGTGTTACCGTGGCGACGCTAGACGCCAAAAGTCGCGCCCCCCCTTCATGTGATTGGTCCATATTTGATAGTTCTCCAAAAGTCACCAAATTTTGCATGCAAGACAGACTTGGCGATAAATTTGATATTTCATGGTTTGCATTAATGGGCGTGGCCTAACGGCTCAACAGCGCCCCCTAGAAAACTTTCTCTGCCATAACTTTTGAATGGTTTGACATAGGAAGTCGTGGGTGGTGTCATGGGACTCTGTAATGAGTCCTTAAGCTTCGTTGGCCTTAATTAGCCCCGCCCCTTCTTCTGATTGGTTGTCCCGATTTTCTGCTATAACTTTGGAATGGTTTGACATAGAGAGTGGTGGGTGGTGTCATGGGACTCGGTATAGAGTCCTTGACCTTCATTGGCCTGAACTAGCCCCGCCCCTTCTTCTGATTGGTTGTCCCTTTCTTCTGCTATAACTTTTGATTGGTTTGACATAGAGAGTCGTGGGTGGTGTCATCAGATTCTTTATGGAGTCCTTGACCTTCATTGGCTTAAATTAGCCCCGCCCCTTCTTCTGATTGGTTGTTCCTTTTTTCTGCTATAACTTTTGATTGGTTTGACATAGAGAGTCGTGGGTGGTGTCATGGGACTCGGTATAGAGTCCTTGACCTTCATTGGCCTGAACTAGCCCCGCCCCTTCTTCTGATTGGTTGTCCCTTTTTTCTGCTATAACTTTTCAATGGTTTGACATAGGAAGTCGTGGGTGGTGTCATTTCTGATACTTATGGGGGGCGGTGGCCGTGAGTGCGAGGGCCCGTTCATCGCTGCTTGCAGCTTTAATTAGGGCCCGAGCACTTGCAGTGCGAAGGCCCTATTGTATTTGCAGGAATTTTTATTATTATGGGCATGCCAAGTAATGGCATGACCATATTGCAATCGTCCAGAATGGCCCAAAGGGCAATGTTGCTAGCATTTTGCTAACAAGCTAAAGTCGCAAAAGTCCCACTGCGCACCAGCGGGTGTACAGCATGACCCCGCTCTGATGTGGAAAAAAAAAATCCCCAAAAACTAAAACACGGCCGGAAAAACGAGGAAAAACATGAAAATGAAGGCGATATATTAGTATCTAGAAAAGGTTTCCCTTTTCTTTTTATTATTATTCTTATTCCGCACTTTTTTTCGTCCGTTAATGCGGCCCGAACCGGAATGTGCACCCATGCATGGCATACATCGTTGGATGCGTCTCCATCATGCCTCGATGGGCATTACTTTTCTCCGTAATAGGGGTTACCGGGGCAACGCTAGTTGCCAAAAAGCAAAAAAAAAGGCGAAAATTCCCACGCTTATTGCTCGGCCGAACTTTGTCGTAGAGACATCGTTCAAACTTTCAAACACTCGGCCTGATTGTCCCTAAAGGTACGTACAAGCTCATTATGCCAAGTATTACAGTTTTTGTGATATTGACCTTTCTTTTTTTTTTTTTTTTCCATTTGACTTTGGACGCTTGTTGCTAGGCAACAGGTTATCGTAGAGACATGGTACAAATGTTTCCCGACTCGGCACGCTGTGGACTTCAACATACTCAAATTTCATGAAGCTGGGATTTAAGGAAATTTTATGTCAAAATCCAGGCCACATGGCCCCATTCATTCGGATGGAGTTTTTTACCATGGTGAAAAATAAACCTATCCGTTAACATAGCCTGAACCGGAACATGCACCCATACATGGCATACATCGTTGGATGCGTCTCCATGGTTCCTCGATGGGCATTACTTTTCTCAGTAAAAAGTGTTACCGTGGCAACGCTAGATGCCAAAAAGCAAAAAAAAAGGCGAAAATTCGGACGCTTATTGCTCGGCCGAACTTTATCGTAGAGACATGGTTGAAACTTTCAAACACTCGGCCCGATTGGCAGTAACGGCCCCTACAACCTCATTATGCTAATTACTACAGTTTTCGCGATATTGACCTTTCATTTTTTTTTTTTATTTCTGTTTGAATTTGGACGCTTGTTGCTAGGCAACAGGTTATCGTAGAGACATTGTACAAATGTCCCCTGACTCGGCACGCTGTGGAATTCAACATACTCAAATTTCATGAAGCTGGGAATTAAGGAAATTTTATGTCAAAATCCAGGCCAAATGGCCCCATTCATTCGGATGGGGTTTTGTACCATGGTGAAAAAAAAAACCTATCCGTTAACGTAGCCTGAACCGGAACGTGCACCCATGCACGGCATACATCGTTAGATGCGTCTCCATCTTGCCTCGATGGGCATTACTTTTCTCAGTCAAAAGCGTTACCGTGGCAACGCTAGATGCCAAAAAGCGCGCCCCATTAATAACTATTGGGAGCACAGGAATGAATGAAATACAAGCGTAAAAACACCTCAAACTGACATAGAACCACCCCGAACACAACCACTACAGCCCCAAACCAAAGCAGCAAGAGGGGACGAATGGGCAGTAGGGCATGCCCATATCAAAATTTCCAGAAATTTTCTAGTTATTATTAGGGCCCGAGCACCTTCAGTGCGAAGGCCCTATTGTATTTGCAGGAATTTTTATTATTATTATTATTTTCCTGACAAAGTGAAGGCCTTTTTGCCCCCCTTAACATTCCCAAAAAGTCACCAAATTTTGCACCCTAGTCAGGCCTGGCGAAAAATTTGATATTTAAAGGTTTGCATTAATGGGCGTGGCAAAATGGCTCAACAGCGCCCCCTTGAAAACTTTGTGCCTCAAGCCCCACGATACGGTTTGTCGTACATGCACGAAAATCGGTACACACCTGTATCATGGGACAACTTAAACAAAAGTCTCTTGGGGTCATGCCCGAAACCGAACAGGATGTCGGCCATTTTGAATTAATCGTGTCATTTTAGCAAAATTTATGCCATTCCTTCGGCAGTTAATTCAGCCCGAACCGTAACGTGCACCCAGGTGTGTTATACATAAAAATGTGCGTCTCCATCCTGCGACACCACGCATTACTTTTCTCTTTCAAAAGCGTTACCGCGGCGACGCTAGACGCCAAAAAGCGCGCCCACCCTTCATCTGGTTGGTTCAGACAGAGAAAATTTTGCGCCTCAAGCCCCATAATACGGTTTGACATACATGAACGTAAATTGGTACACTCCTGTATCATGTAGCAACTAAAAGAAAAGTCTCTTGGCGCCATGGCAGAAACCGAACAGGAAGTCAGCCATTTTGAACATTCTGAATTAATTGCGTAATTTTGGAGCAATATATGCCATTCCTTTGAGAGTTAATTCAGCCCGAACCGTATCGTGAACCCAGATGTGTCATACATCAAAATGTGCGTCTCCATCCTGCGACTACACGCATTACTTTTCTCTTTCAAAAGTGTTACCGTGGCGACGCTAGACGCCAACAAGCGCACCCCCCCCTTCATCTGATTGGTCCATATTTGATAGTTCCCCAAAATGCACCAAATTTGGCATGCAAGCCAGGCCTGGCGATAAATTTGATATTTCATGGTATGCATTAATGGGCGTGGCAAAATGGCTCAACAGCGCCCCCCGGAAAACTTTGGCCCTCAAGCCCCACAATACGGTTTGACGTACATGCACGAAAATCGCTACACACCTGTATCATGGCACAACTTAAAGAAAAGTCTCTTGGAGCCATGGCCGAAACCGAACAGGATGTCGGCCATTTTGAATAAATTGTGTCATTTTGGCGAAATGTATTCCATTCCTTCGGCAGTTAATTCAGCCCGAATCGTAACGTGCACCCAGGTGTGTTATACATCAAAATGTGCGTCTACATCCTGCGACACCACGCATTACTTTTCTCTTTCAAAAGTGTTACCGTGGCGACGCTAGACGCCAAAAGGTGCGCCCCCCCTCCATGTGATTGGTCCATATTTGATAGTTCTCCAAAAGTCACCAAATTTTGCATGCAAGCCAGACCTGGTGATAAATTTGATATTTCATGGTTTGCATTAATGGGCGTGGCCTAACGGCTCAACAGCGCCCCCTAGAATACTATTCTCTGCCATAACTTTTGAATGGTTTGACATAGGAAGTTGTGGGTGGTGTCATGGGACTCTGTAATGAGTCCTTAAGCTTCATTGGCCTTAATTAGCCCCGCCCCTTCTTCTGATTGGTTGTCCCGATTTTCTGCTATAACATTGGAATGGTTCGACATAGAGAGTCCTGGGTGGTGTAATCAGATTCTTTATGGAGTCCTTGACCTTCATTGGCCTGAATTAGCCCCGCCCCTTCTTCTGATTGGTTGTCCCTTTTTTCTGCTTTAACTTTTGAATAGTTTGACATAGGAAGTCGTGGGTGGTGTCATGGGACTCTGTAATGAGTTCTTAAGCTTCGTTTGCCTTAATTAGCCCCGCCCCTTCTTTTGATTGGTTGTCCCGATTTTCTGCTATAACTTTGGAATGGTTTGACATAGAGAGTCGTGGGTGGTGTCATCAGATTCTGTATGGAGTCCTTGACCTTCATTGGCCTGAATTAGCCCCGCCCCTTCTTCTGATTGGTTGTCCCTTTTTTCTGCTATAACTTTTGAATGGTTTGACATAGGAAGTCGTGGGTGGTGTCATTTCTGATATGCTTATGGGGGGCGGTGGCCGTGAGTGCGAGGGCCCGTTCATTGCTGCTTGCAGCTTTAATTATTATTATTTTTCTTCTGACAAAGTGATGGCCTTTTTGGCCCCCTTAACATGCCCAAAAAGTCACCAAATTTTGCACCCAAGTCAGGCCTGGCGAAAAATTTGATATTTCATGGTTTGCATTAATGGGCGTGGCAAAATGGCTCAACAGCGCCCCCTTGAAAACTTTGTGCCTCAAGCCCCACGATACGGTTTGACGTACATGCACGAAAATCGGTACACACCTGTATCATGGGACAACTTAAAGAAAAGTCTCTTGCCGTCATGCCCGAAACCGAACAGGAAGTCGGCCATTTTGAATTAATCGTGTCATTTTGGCGAAATTTATGCCATTCCTTCGGCAGTTAATTCAGCCCGAACCGTAACGTGCACCCAGGTGTATTATACATCAAAATGTGCGTCTCCCTCCTGCGACCACACGCATTACTTTTCTCTTTCAAAAGCGTTACCGTGGCGACGCTAGACGCCAAAAAGCGCGCCCACCCTTCATCTGATTGGTTCAACAGAAAAAACTTTGTGCCTCAAGCCCCATAATACGCTTTGACGTACATGAACGAAAATCGGTACACACCTGTATCATGTCGCAACTAAAAGAAAAGTCTCTTGGCGCCATGGCCGAAACCGAACAGGAAGTCGGCCATTTTGAACATTCTGAATTAATTGCGTAATTTTGGAGCAATATATGCCATTCCTTCGAGAGTTAATTCAGCCCGAACCGTATCGTGAACCCAGATGTGTTATACATCAAAATGTGCGTCTCCATCCTGCGACTACACGCATTACTTTTCTCTTTCGAAAGTGTTACCGTGGCGACGCTAGACGCCAACAAGCGCACCCCCCCTTCATCTGATTGGTCCATATTTGATAGTTCCCCAAAAGGCACCAAATTTGGCATGCAAGCCAGGCCTGGCGATAAATTTGATATTTCATGGTTTGCATTAATGGGCGTGGCAAAATGGCTCAACAGCGCCCCCCGGAAAACTTTGTGCCTCAAGCCCCACAATACGGTTTGACGTACATGCACGAAAATCGATACACACCTGTATCATGTCGCAACTTAAAGAAA
>NW_026906554.1:0-11107 GCF_033807715.1 Cololabis saira | reverse complement strand
ACCTGAAAGCTGAGACTTATTCAAAACGTTGGAAAGCTCTGAGGCCATACAATGTGCAACACTCTTAAAAAGCCCTGTTGCCAGAGTATCAAGGCAGCAAGTGGTTGAATTCAGGTGGTGTATGATGTCAGCCAGGTTCCTATGAGTAATTAGAGAGAATTGTGTCCAGGTTTCTCTCATTGGACACAGAGGTGGAATATATCCTGTGTGTACCATTGAAACACTGACTGACTGTCTGATTTTCTCAACTTTGACGCAGAAAGTAGTGTACTCTGCAATGCAGTCAGTCATCGAATTGATGTTGTTTCCATGGAGATGGTCGCAATCTAACACAGTCTCACAGTCACACTCACATGTCAACAGCCCTACTTGAGTTTCTAAATGTTGATGATGATCTGACATGGGTATTTGGTTTTTTAATTTAGAAAAACATTTTATGTGTTGCTAGTTATGAGTTTTGTGGCTCGTTGGTCTAGTAGTATGATTCTCGCTTAGGGTGCGAGAGGTCCCGGATTCAATTCCCGGACGAGCCCCAGTGACTTATGTAAGTTGTAGTTTTCTCAACCAAGTAGCAAAACTCAGAGGACCTCAACCAGGCCAGAAAGTCCCACCAAGTTCGTCAACCGGTCTATCGAGGTATTATGGTCAACCATGTCAAATGCAGGACTGTGAGATCACGATTGAAATGTTGCCACTATCCGTATTGGAGCAGATGTCATTACGGACTTGAACTAGAACTGTCTTAGTGCTGGGATGTGGAAACTCGACTGGAGAACATAAAAACACTTATTTAATGTTAGGAGTTTTTACACACCTTGAAAAACAGCTTTTTCTATGATTTTACTAAGAAAGCGGATATTTTATACAGGCCTTTAGCTGTTCATAAGTGACTCTCTAGACTGGCACAGAGGAACAATACCTGAAAGCTGAGACTTATTCAAAACGTTGGAAAGCTCTGAGGCCATACAATGTGCAACACTCTTAAAAAGCCCTGTTGCCAGAGTATCAAGGCAGCAAGTGGTTGAATTCAGGTGGTGTATGATGTCAGCCAGGTTCCTATGAGTAATTAGAGAGAATTGTGTCCAGGTTTCTCTCATTGGACACAGAGGTGGAATATATCCTGTGTGTACCATTGAAACACTGACTGACTGTCTGATTTTCTCAACTTTGACGCAGAAAGTAGTGTACTCTGCAATGCAGTCAGTCATCGAATTGATGTTGTTTCCATGGAGATGGTCGCAATCTAACACAGTCTCACAGTCACACTCACATGTCAACAGCCCTACTTGAGTTTCTAAATGTTGATGATGATCTGACATGGGTATTTGGTTTTTTAATTTAGAAAAACATTTTATGTGTTGCTAGTTATGCGTTTTGTGGCTCGTTGGTCTAGTAGTATGATTCTCGCTTAGGGTGCGAGAGGTCCCGGATTCAATTCCCGGACGAGCCCCAGTGACTTATGTAAGTTGTAGTTTTCTCCACCAAGTAGCAAAACTCAGAGGACCTCAACCAGGCCAGAAAGTCCCACCAAGTTCGTCAACCGGTCTATCGAGGTATTATGGTCAACCATGTCAAATGCAGCACTGTGAGATCACGATTGAAATGTTGCCACTATCCGTATTGGAGCAGATGTCATTACGGACTTGAACTAGAATTGTCTTAGTGCTGGGATGTGGAAACTTGACTGGAGAACATCAAAACACTTATTTAATGTTAGGAGTTTGTACACACCTTGCAAAACAGCTTTTTCTATGATTTTACTAAGAAAGCAGATGTTCTATACGGGCCTTTAGCTGTTCATAAGTGACTCTCTAGACTGGCACAGAGGAACAATACCTGAAAGCTGAGACTTATTCAAAACGTCTGAAAGCTCTGAGGCCATACAATGTGTAACACTCTTAAAAAACCCTGTTGCCAGAGTATCAAGGCAGCAAGTGGTGGAATTCAGGTGGTGTATGATGTCAGCCAGGTTCCTATGAGTAGTTAGAGAGAATTGTGTCCAGGTTTCTCTCTTTGGACACAGAAGTGGAATATATCCTGTGTCTACCATTGAAACACTGACTGACTGTCATATTTTCTCAACTTTGTCACAGAAATTAGTGTACTCTGCAATGCAGTCAGTCATCGAATTGATGTTGTTTCCATGGAGATGGTCCCAATCTAACACAGTCTCACAGTCACACTCACATGTCAACAGCCCTACTTGAGTTTCTACATGTTGATGATGATCTGACATGGGTATTTGGTTTTTTAATTTAGAAAAACATTTTATGTGTTGCTAGTTATGAGTGTTGTGGCTCGTTGGTCTAGTAGTATGATTCTCGCTTAGGGTGCGAGAGGTCCCGGATTCAATTCCCGGACGAGCCCCATTGACTTATGTAAGTTGTAGTTTTCTCCACCAAGTAGCAAAACTCATAGGACTTCAACCAGGCCAGAAAGTCCCACCAAGTTCGTCAACCGGTCTATCGAGGTATTATGGTCAACCATGTCAAATACAGCACTGTGAGACCACGAATGAAATGTTGCCACTATCCGTATTGGAGCAGATGTCATTACGGCCTTGAACTAGAACTGTCTCAGTGCTGGGATGTGGAAACTTGACTGGAGAACATCAAAACACTTACTTAATGTTAGGAGTTTGTACACATGTTGAAAAACAGCTTTTTCTATGATTTTACTAAGAAAGGGCAGTTTTTATACGGGCCTATATCCGTTCATAAGTGACTCTCTAGACTAGCACAGAGGAACAATACCTGAAAGCTGAGACTTATTCAAAACGTTGGAAAGCTCTGAGGCCATACAATGTGCAACACTCTTAAAAAACCCTGTTGCCAGAGTATCAAGGCAGCAAGTGGTGGAATTCTGGTGGTGTATGATGTCAGCCAGGTTCCTATGAGTAATTAGAGACAATTGTGTCCAGGTTTCTCTCATTGGACACAGAGGTGGAATATATCCTGTGTCTACCAGTGAAACACTGACTGACTGTCTGATTTTCTCAACTTTGTCACAGAAATTAGTGTACTCTGCAATGCAGTCAGTCATCGAATTGATGTTGTTTTCTATGGAGATGGTCCCAATCTAACACAGTCTCACAGTCACACTCACATGTCAACAGCCCTACTTGAGTTTCTAAATGTTGATGATGATGTGACATGGGTCTTTGGTGTTTTAATTTAGAAAAACATTTTATGTGTTGCTAGTTATGAGTTTTGTGGCTCGTTGGTCTAGTAGTATGATTCTCGCTTAGGGTGCGAGAGGTCCTGGGTGCAATTCCCGGACGAGCCCCAGTGACTTATGTAAGTTGTAGTTTTCTCCACCAAGTAGCAAAACTCATAGGACTTCAACCAGGCCCGAAAGTCCCACCAAATTCTTCAACCGGTCTATCAGGGTATTATGGTCAACCATGTCAAATGCAGCACTGTGAAACCACGATTGAATTGTTGCCACTATCCGTATTGGAGCAGATGTCATTACGGACGTGAACTAGAACTGTCTTAGTGCTGGGATGTGGAAACTTGACTGGAGAACATCAAAACAGTTATTTAATGTTAGGAGTTTGTACACACGTTGAAAAATAGCTTCTTCCATGATTTTACTAAGAAAGGCGAGGTTTTATACGGGCCTATAGCTGTTCATAGGTGACTCTCTAGACTGGCACAGAGGAACAATACCTGAACGCTGAGACTTATTCAAAACGTCTGAAAGCTCTGAGGCCATACAATGTGCAACACTCTTAAAAAACCCTGTTGCCAGAGTATCAAGGCAGCAAGTGGTGGAATTCAGGTGGTGTATGATGTCAGCCAGGTTCCTATGAGTAATTAGAGAGAATTGTGTCCAGGTTTCTCTCATTGGACAAAAAGGTGGAATATATCCTGTGTCTGCAATGCAGTCAGTCATCGAATTGATGTTGTTTCCAAAAACATTTTATGTGTTGCTAGTTATGAGTTTTGTGGCTCGTTGGTCTAGTAGTATGATTCTCGCTTTGGGTGCGAGAGGTCCCGGGTTCAATTCCCGGACGAGCCCCAGTGACTTATGTAAGTTGTAGTTTTCTCCACCAAGTAGCAAAACTCATAGGACTTCAACCAAGCCGGAAAGTCCCACCAAGTTCTTCAACCTGTCTATCAAGGTATTATGGTCAACCATGTGAAATGCAGCACTGTGAGACCACGATTGAAATGTTGCCACTATCCGTATTGGAGCAGATGTCATTACGGACTTGAACTAGAACTGTCTTAGTGCTGGGATGTGGAAACTTGACTGGAGAACATCAAAACACAGTTTTAATGTTAGGAGTTTGTACACAGCTTGTTCTATGATTTTACTTAGAAAGTGGATGTTTTATACGGGCCTATAGCTGTTCATAAGTGACTCTCTAGACTAGCACAGAGGAACAATACCTGAAAGCTGGGACTTATTCAAAACGTCTGAAAGCTCTGAGGCCATACAATGTGCAACACTCTTAAAAAACCCTGTTGCCAGAGTATCAAGGCAGCAATTGATGGAATTCAGGTGGTGTATGATGTCAGCCAGGTTCCTATGAGTAGTTAGAGAGAATTGTGTCCAGGTTTCTCTCTTTGGACACAGAAGTGGAATATATCCTGTGTCTACCATTGAAACACTGACTGACTGTCATATTTTCTCAACTTTGTCACAGAAATTAGTGTACTCTGCAATGCAGTCAGTCATCGAATTGATGTTGTTTCCATGGAGATGGTCCCAATCTAACACAGTCTCACAGTCACACTCACATGTCAACAGCCCTACTTGAGTTTCTACATGTTGATGATGATCTGACATGGGTATTTGGTTTTTTAATTTAGAAAAACATTTTATGTGTTGCTAGTTATGAGTGTTGTGGCTCGTTGGTCTAGTAGTATGATTCTCGCTTAGGGTGCGAGAGGTCCCGGATTCAATTCCCGGACGAGCCCCATTGACTTATGTAAGTTGTAGTTTTCTCCACCAAGTAGCAAAACTCATAGGACTTCAACCAGGCCAGAAAGTCCCACCAAGTTCGTCAACCGGTCTATCGAGGTATTATGGTCAACCATGTCAAATACAGCACTGTGAGACCACGAATGAAATGTTGCCACTATCCGTATTGGAGCAGATGTCATTACGGCCTTGAACTAGAACTGTCTCAGTGCTGGGATGTGGAAACTTGACTGGAGAACATCAAAACACTTACTTAATGTTAGGAGTTTGTACACATGTTGAAAAACAGCTTTTTCTATGATTTTACTAAGAAAGGGCAGTTTTTATACGGGCCTATATCCGTTCATAAGTGACTCTCTAGACTAGCACAGAGGAACAATACCTGAAAGCTGAGACTTATTCAAAACGTTGGAAAGCTCTGAGGCCATACAATGTGCAACACTCTTAAAAAACCCTGTTGCCAGAGTATCAAGGCAGCAAGTGGTGGAATTCTGGTGGTGTATGATGTCAGCCAGGTTCCTATGAGTAATTAGAGACAATTGTGTCCAGGTTTCTCTCATTGGACACAGAGGTGGAATATATCCTGTGTCTACCAGTGAAACACTGACTGACTGTCTGATTTTCTCAACTTTGTCACAGAAATTAGTGTACTCTGCAATGCAGTCAGTCATCGAATTGATGTTGTTTTCTATGGAGATGGTCCCAATCTAACACAGTCTCACAGTCACACTCACATGTCAACAGCCCTACTTGAGTTTCTAAATGTTGATGATGATGTGACATGGGTCTTTGGTGTTTTAATTTAGAAAAACATTTTATGTGTTGCTAGTTATGAGTTTTGTGGCTCGTTGGTCTAGTAGTATGATTCTCGCTTAGGGTGCGAGAGGTCCTGGGTGCAATTCCCGGACGAGCCCCAGTGACTTATGTAAGTTGTAGTTTTCTCCACCAAGTAGCAAAACTCATAGGACTTCAACCAGGCCCGAAAGTCCCACCAAATTCTTCAACCGGTCTATCAGGGTATTATGGTCAACCATGTCAAATGCAGCACTGTGAAACCACGATTGAATTGTTGCCACTATCCGTATTGGAGCAGATGTCATTACGGACGTGAACTAGAACTGTCTTAGTGCTGGGATGTGGAAACTTGACTGGAGAACATCAAAACAGTTATTTAATGTTAGGAGTTTGTACACACGTTGAAAAATAGCTTCTTCCATGATTTTACTAAGAAAGGCGAGGTTTTATACGGGCCTATAGCTGTTCATAGGTGACTCTCTAGACTGGCACAGAGGAACAATACCTGAACGCTGAGACTTATTCAAAACGTCTGAAAGCTCTGAGGCCATACAATGTGCAACACTCTTAAAAAACCCTGTTGCCAGAGTATCAAGGCAGCAAGTGGTGGAATTCAGGTGGTGTATGATGTCAGCCAGGTTCCTATGAGTAATTAGAGAGAATTGTGTCCAGGTTTCTCTCATTGGACAAAAAGGTGGAATATATCCTGTGTCTGCAATGCAGTCAGTCATCGAATTGATGTTGTTTCCAAAAACATTTTATGTGTTGCTAGTTATGAGTTTTGTGGCTCGTTGGTCTAGTAGTATGATTCTCGCTTTGGGTGCGAGAGGTCCCGGGTTCAATTCCCGGACGAGCCCCAGTGACTTATGTAAGTTGTAGTTTTCTCCACCAAGTAGCAAAACTCATAGGACTTCAACCAAGCCGGAAAGTCCCACCAAGTTCTTCAACCTGTCTATCAAGGTATTATGGTCAACCATGTGAAATGCAGCACTGTGAGACCACGATTGAAATGTTGCCACTATCCGTATTGGAGCAGATGTCATTACGGACTTGAACTAGAACTGTCTTAGTGCTGGGATGTGGAAACTTGACTGGAGAACATCAAAACACAGTTTTAATGTTAGGAGTTTGTACACAGCTTGTTCTATGATTTTACTTAGAAAGTGGATGTTTTATACGGGCCTATAGCTGTTCATAAGTGACTCTCTAGACTAGCACAGAGGAACAATACCTGAAAGCTGGGACTTATTCAAAACGTCTGAAAGCTCTGAGGCCATACAATGTGCAACACTCTTAAAAAACCCTGTTGCCAGAGTATCAAGGCAGCAATTGATGGAATTCAGGTGGTGTATGATGTCAGCCAGGTTCCTATGAGTAGTTAGAGAGAATTGTGTCCAGGTTTCTCTCTTTGGACACAGAAGTGGAATATATCCTGTGTCTACCATTGAAACACTGACTGACTGTCATATTTTCTCAACTTTGTCACAGAAATTAGTGTACTCTGCAATGCAGTCAGTCATCGAATTGATGTTGTTTCCATGGAGATGGTCCCAATCTAACACAGTCTCACAGTCACACTCACATGTCAACAGCCCTACTTGAGTTTCTACATGTTGATGATGATCTGACATGGGTATTTGGTTTTTTAATTTAGAAAAACATTTTATGTGTTGCTAGTTATGAGTGTTGTGGCTCGTTGGTCTAGTAGTATGATTCTCGCTTAGGGTGCGAGAGGTCCCGGATTCAATTCCCGGACGAGCCCCATTGACTTATGTAAGTTGTAGTTTTCTCCACCAAGTAGCAAAACTCATAGGACTTCAACCAGGCCAGAAAGTCCCACCAAGTTCGTCAACCGGTCTATCGAGGTATTATGGTCAACCATGTCAAATACAGCACTGTGAGACCACGAATGAAATGTTGCCACTATCCGTATTGGAGCAGATGTCATTACGGCCTTGAACTAGAACTGTCTCAGTGCTGGGATGTGGAAACTTGACTGGAGAACATCAAAACACTTACTTAATGTTAGGAGTTTGTACACATGTTGAAAAACAGCTTTTTCTATGATTTTACTAAGAAAGGGCAGTTTTTATACGGGCCTATATCCGTTCATAAGTGACTCTCTAGACTAGCACAGAGGAACAATACCTGAAAGCTGAGACTTATTCAAAACGTTGGAAAGCTCTGAGGCCATACAATGTGCAACACTCTTAAAAAACCCTGTTGCCAGAGTATCAAGGCAGCAAGTGGTGGAATTCTGGTGGTGTATGATGTCAGCCAGGTTCCTATGAGTAATTAGAGACAATTGTGTCCAGGTTTCTCTCATTGGACACAGAGGTGGAATATATCCTGTGTCTACCAGTGAAACACTGACTGACTGTCTGATTTTCTCAACTTTGTCACAGAAATTAGTGTACTCTGCAATGCAGTCAGTCATCGAATTGATGTTGTTTTCTATGGAGATGGTCCCAATCTAACACAGTCTCACAGTCACACTCACATGTCAACAGCCCTACTTGAGTTTCTAAATGTTGATGATGATGTGACATGGGTCTTTGGTGTTTTAATTTAGAAAAACATTTTATGTGTTGCTAGTTATGAGTTTTGTGGCTCGTTGGTCTAGTAGTATGATTCTCGCTTAGGGTGCGAGAGGTCCTGGGTGCAATTCCCGGACGAGCCCCAGTGACTTATGTAAGTTGTAGTTTTCTCCACCAAGTAGCAAAACTCATAGGACTTCAACCAGGCCCGAAAGTCCCACCAAATTCTTCAACCGGTCTATCAGGGTATTATGGTCAACCATGTCAAATGCAGCACTGTGAAACCACGATTGAATTGTTGCCACTATCCGTATTGGAGCAGATGTCATTACGGACGTGAACTAGAACTGTCTTAGTGCTGGGATGTGGAAACTTGACTGGAGAACATCAAAACAGTTATTTAATGTTAGGAGTTTGTACACACGTTGAAAAATAGCTTCTTCCATGATTTTACTAAGAAAGGCGAGGTTTTATACGGGCCTATAGCTGTTCATAGGTGACTCTCTAGACTGGCACAGAGGAACAATACCTGAACGCTGAGACTTATTCAAAACGTCTGAAAGCTCTGAGGCCATACAATGTGCAACACTCTTAAAAAACCCTGTTGCCAGAGTATCAAGGCAGCAAGTGGTGGAATTCAGGTGGTGTATGATGTCAGCCAGGTTCCTATGAGTAATTAGAGAGAATTGTGTCCAGGTTTCTCTCATTGGACAAAAAGGTGGAATATATCCTGTGTCTGCAATGCAGTCAGTCATCGAATTGATGTTGTTTCCAAAAACATTTTATGTGTTGCTAGTTATGAGTTTTGTGGCTCGTTGGTCTAGTAGTATGATTCTCGCTTTGGGTGCGAGAGGTCCCGGGTTCAATTCCCGGACGAGCCCCAGTGACTTATGTAAGTTGTAGTTTTCTCCACCAAGTAGCAAAACTCATAGGACTTCAACCAAGCCGGAAAGTCCCACCAAGTTCTTCAACCTGTCTATCAAGGTATTATGGTCAACCATGTGAAATGCAGCACTGTGAGACCACGATTGAAATGTTGCCACTATCCGTATTGGAGCAGATGTCATTACGGACTTGAACTAGAACTGTCTTAGTGCTGGGATGTGGAAACTTGACTGGAGAACATCAAAACACAGTTTTAATGTTAGGAGTTTGTACACAGCTTGTTCTATGATTTTACTTAGAAAGTGGATGTTTTATACGGGCCTATAGCTGTTCATAAGTGACTCTCTAGACTAGCACAGAGGAACAATACCTGAAAGCTGGGACTTATTCAAAACGTCTGAAAGCTCTGAGGCCATACAATGTGCAACACTCTTAAAAAACCCTGTTGCCAGAGTATCAAGGCAGCAATTGATGGAATTCAGGTGGTGTATGATGTCAGCCAGGTTCCTATGAGTAGTTAGAGAGAATTGTGTCCAGGTTTCTCTCTTTGGACACAGAAGTGGAATATATCCTGTGTCTACCATTGAAACACTGACTGACTGTCTGATTTTCTCAACTTTGTCGCAGAAATTAGTGTACTCTGCAATGCAGTCAGTCATCGAATTGATGTTGTTTCCATGGAGATGGTCCCAATCTAACACAGTCTCACAGTCACACTCACATGTCAACAGCCCTACTTGAGTTTTTAAATGTTGATGATGATGTGACATGGGTCTTTGGTTTTTTAATTTAGAAAAGCATTTTATGTGTTGCCAGTTATGAGCTTTGTGGCTCGTTGGTCTAGTGCAGGGGTCGGCAACCTTTTTGACATGGAGTGCCAGTGTGAAATTTTCTTGTCAATGAATGTGCCATAATCAACAGTAGGCTAAAACAAAGTTACATTAAGGTATGACACAAAATACAAAAACATTTCCAACACACCTGGAATTATATATTCTATACAGGCCACATGCAAGCATATTTTACAGGCATCAGAACAGCTTGCCCTAAAAAAAGAGCAAAATTGTTAACGTGGACGAGTGAGGGCGCAACGCGCCCTAAACCCTCTAGGGGGGTCCGGGGGCATGCCCCCCCGGAAAACTTTGAAAAATAGACTCAAAATGGTGCATTCTGGTGGTCTCAAAGCTCCATAATCACATCTTTTATCAATGCAAGAATACACACAAAAAATCAGAATTTTTGCAAAGAATGATGCATTTTGATAACATAATAACACGCATTCATCATCATGGGTAATTCTTCATGCATGAATAAATCTTGAAATCAAGATAATTATATCTTAGACTTCTACAATGGCCAGAATCCCCCTTTCACACCTAAATTAATTGACAAAACGACAAAAGACAAGCAGCTCCTTGTCTTTCAGAACAGTGGTGTGGAACTCCGAACAGATCTGCTCAAAGTTCAGTGATGAGGAGCTCCACTGAACTATTTGTTATAATTTTGATTATTTAATTCTTTATTGATTTCATAAAATATTCAAATTTTTTGAGATTTTTTATTTGGGGTTTTCATAAGCTGTGGGCCATAATCACTAAAATTATAACAAATAAAGGCTTGAAATATCTCACTTTGCATGTAGTGGGAAATAATATATTTGTTTCACCTTTAGTTGAATTTACTGAAACTAATTAAGTTTAGCAATATATTCTAATTTTCTGACCTTCACCTGTATATTATGACCAATAAATAAGAGCATAATATATGTCCCGTATCACACCATATCAAGCTCAGGGGATGATTCAGGTATGAGGAACTCTGCAACAGATGCCTGGCTCCTATGGGATGTTATATTACGTTTGTGGAGGTTCCTGCAGCATGCTGTCTGACACACCTCTGGGAGACCTGTTTCCTCTTTAGGACGAGGTGGGGTGTCTGTTTCCTCTTTTAGGACGAGG
>NW_026906553.1:0-11131 GCF_033807715.1 Cololabis saira | reverse complement strand
GGAAGTTCTTCTCTGGTCTCAGCTCTGACCTCCAACCCCTCCCACCTGAGAGAGCTGGACCTGAGCTACAACCATCCAGGAGAGTCAGCAGGGAAGCTTCTGTCTAGACTGAAGGATCCCCGCTGGAGACTGGACACTCTCAGGTAGGACACTCTCAGGTAGAACACTCTCAGGTAGGACACTCTCAGGTAGGACACACTCAGGTAGGACACTCTCAGGTAGAACACTCTCAGGTAGGACACTCTCAGGTAGGACACTCAGGTAGGACACACTCAGGTAGGACACTCTCAGGTAGGACACTCTCAGGTAGGACACTCTCAGGTAGGACACTCTCAGGTAGGACACTCTCAGGTAGGACACTCTCAGGTAGGACACTCTCAGGTAGGACACACTCAGGTAGGACACTCTCAGGTAGGACACACTCAGGTAGGACACTCTCAGGTAGGACACACTCAGGTAGGTCACTCTCAGGTAGGACACTCAGGTAGGACACACTCAGGTAGGACACACTCAGGTAGGACACTCTCAGGTAGGACACTCTCAGGTAGGACACTCTCAGGTAGGACACTCTCAGGTAGGACACTCTCAGGTAGGACACACTCAGGTAGGACACTCAGGTAGGACACACTCAGGTAGGACACTCAGGTAGGACACTCTCAGGTAGGACACACTCAGGTAGGACACTCTCAGGTAGGATACTCTCAGGTAGGACACTCTCAGGTAGGACACTCTCAAGTAGGACACACTCAGGTAGGACACTCAGGTAGGACACTCTCAGGTAGGACACTCTCAGGTAGGACACTCAGGTAGGACACTCTCAGGTAGGACACTCAGGTAGGACACTCTCAGGTGGGACACTCAGGTAGGACACTCAGGTAGGACACTCTCAGGTAGGACACTCTCAGGTAGGACACTCTCAGGTAGGACACTCAGGTAGGACACTCTCAGGTAGGACACTCTCAGGTAGGACACTCTCAGGTAGGACACTCTCAGGTAGGACACTCTCAGGTAGGACACACTCAGGTAGGACACTCTCAGGTAGGACACACTCAGGTAGGACACTCTCAGGTAGGACACTCTCAGGTAGGACACTCTCAGGTAGGACAATCAGGTAGGACACTCTCAGGTAGGACACTCTCAGGTACGACACTCAGGTAGGACACTCAGGTAGGACACTCTCAGGTAGGACACTCTCAGGTAGGACACTCAGGTAGGACACTCTCAGGTAGGACACTCTCAGGTAGGACACTCTCAGGTAGGACACACTCAGGTAGGACACTCAGGTAGGACACTCAGGTAGGACACTCAGGTAGGACACTCTCAGGTAGGACACTCTCAGGTAGGACACTCTCAGGTAGGACTCTCAGGTAGGACACTCTCAGGTAGGACACTCTCAGGTAGGACACTCTCAGGTAGGACACTCTCAGGTAGGACACTCTCAGGTAGGACACTCAGGTAGGACACACTCAGGTAGGACACTCTCAGGTAGGACACTCTCAGGTAGGACACTCTCAGGTAGGACACTCTCAGGTAGGACACTCTCAGGTAGGACACTCAGGTAGGACACTCAGGTAGGACACTCTCAGGTAGAACACACTCAGGTAGGACACTCTCAGGTAGGACACTCTCAGGTAGGACACTCTCAGGTAGGACACTCTCAGGTAGGACACTCTCAGGTAGGACACTCAGGTAGGACTCTCAGGTAGGACACTCTCAGGTAGAACACACTCAGGTAGGACACTCTCAGGTAGGACACTCTCAGGTAGGACACTCTCAGGTAGGACACTCTCAGGTAGGACACACTCAGGTAGGACACACTCAGGTAGGACACTCTCAGGTAGGACACACTCAGGTAAGACACTCTCAGGTAGGACACTCTCAGGTAGGACACACTCAGGTAGGACACTCAGGTAGGACACACTCATGTAGGACACTCTCAGGTAGGACACTCTCAGGTAGGACACTCAGGTAGGACACTCTCAGGTAGGACACTCTCAGGTAGGACACTCAGGTAGGACACTCTCAGGTAGGACACTCTCAGGTAGGACTCTCTCAGGTAGGACACTCAGGTAGGACACTCTCAGGTAGGACACTCTCAGGTAGGACACTCTCAGGTAGGACACTCAGGTAGGACACACTCAGGTAGGACACATTCAGGTAGGACACTCTCAGGTAGGACACACTCAGGTAGGACACTCAGGTAGGACACTCTCAGGTAGGACACTCTCAGGTAGGACACACTCAGGTAGGACTCATTCAGGTAGGACACACTCAGGTAGGACACACTCAGGTAGGACACTCAGGTAGGACACTCTGAGGTAGGACACTCTCAGGTAGGACACTCTCAGGTAGGACACTCTCAGGTAGGACACTCAGGTAGGACACTCTCAGGTAGGACACTCTGAGGTAGGACACTCTGAGGTAGGACACTCTCAGGTAGGACACTCAGGTAGGACACTCTCAGGTAGGACACTCTCAGGTAGGACACTCTCAGGTAGGACACTCTCAGGTAGGACACTCTCAGGTAGGACACTCTCAGGTAGGACACTCTCAGGTAGGACACACTCAGGTAGGACACTCTCAGGTAGGACACACTCAGGTAGGACACTCTCAGGTAGGACACTCTCAGGTAGGACACTCTGAGGTAGGACACTCAGGTAGGACACTCTCAGGTAGGACACTCTCAGGTAGGACACTCAGGTAGGACACTCTCAGGTAGGACACTCAGGTAGGACACTCTCAGGTAGGACACTCTCAGGTAGGACACTCAGGTAGGACACACTCAGGTAGGACACTCAGGTAGGACACACTCAGGTAGGACACTCTGAGGTAGGACACTCAGGTAGGACACTCTCAGGTAGGAAACTCTCAGGTAGGACACTCAGGTAGGACACACTCAGGTAGGACACTCAGGTAGGACACACTCAGGTAGGACACATTCAGGTAGGACACTCTCAGGTAGAACACTCAGGTAGGACACTCTCAGGTAGGACACTCAGGTAGGACACTCTCAGGTAGGACACTCTCAGGTAGAACACTCAGGTAGGACACTCTCAGGTAGGACACTCTCAGGTAGGACACTCTCAGGTAGGACACTCTCAGGTAGGACACTCTCAGGTAGGACACTCTCAGGTAGGACACTCTCAGGTAGGACACACTCAGGTAGGACACCCTCAGGTAGGACACTCTCAGGTAGGACACTCTCAGGTAGGACACTCTCAGGTAGGACACTCTCAGGTAGGACACACTCAGGTAGGACACACTCAGGTAGGACACTCTCAGGTAGGACACTCTCAGGTAGGACACTCTCAGGTAGGACACCCTCAGGTAGGACTCCCTCAGGTAGGACACACTCAGGTAGGACACTCTCAGGTAGGACACTCAGGTAGGACACTCAGGTAGGACACTCTCAGGTAGGACACTCTCAGGTAGGACACTCTCAGGTAGGAAACTCAGGTAGGACACTCTCAGGTAGGACACTCAGGTAGGACACTCAGGTAGGACACTCAGGTAGGACACTCAGGTAGGACACTCTCAGGTAGGACACTCTCAGGTAGGACACTCAGGTAGGACACTCAAGTAGGACACTCTCAGGTAGGACACACTCAGGTAGGACACTCTCAGGTAGGACACTCTCAGGTAGGACACTCTCAGGTGGGACATTCTCAGGTAGGACACTCAGGTAGGACACTCTCAGGTAGGACACCCTCAGGTAGGACACTCTCAGGTAGGACACTCTCAGGTAGGAAACTCAGGTAGGACACTCTCAGGTAGGACACTCAGGTAGGACACTCAGGTAGGACACTCAGGTAGGACACTCAGGTAGGACACTCTCAGGTAGGACACTCTCAGGTAGGACACTCTCAGGTAGGACACTCAGGTAGGACACTCAAGTAGGACACTCTCAGGTAGGACACACTCAGGTAGGACACTCTCAGGTAGGACACTCAGGTAGGACACTCAAGTAGGACACTCTCAGGTAGGACACTCTCAGGTAGGACACTCTCAGGTAGGACACTCTCAGGTGGGACACTCTCAGGTAGGACACTCTCAGGTAGGACACTCTCAGGTGGGACATTCTCAGGTAGGACACTCAGGTAGGACACTCTCAGGTAGGACACTCTCAGGTAGGACACACTCAGGTAGGACACTCTCAGGTAGGACACTCTCAGGTAGGACACTCTCAGGTGGGACATTCTCAGGTAGGACACTCAGGTAGGACACTCTCAGGTAGGACACTCTCAGGTAGGACACTCAGGTAGGACATTCTCAGGTAGGACACTCTCAGGTAGGACACTCTCAGGTAGGACACTCTCAGGTAGGACACTCTCAGGTAGGACACACTCAGGTAGGACACACTCAGGTAGGACACTCTCAGGTAGGACACTCAGGTAGGACACACTCAGGTAGGACACTCAGGTCGGACACTCTCAGGTAGGACACACTCAGGTAGGACACTCAGGTAGGACACTCTCAGGTAGGACACTCAGGTAGGACACTCTCAGGTAGGACACTCTCAGGTAGGACACTCAGGTAGGACACTCTCAGGTAGGACACTCTCAGGTAGGACACACTCAGGTAGGACACTCTCAGGTAGGACACTCTCAGGTAGGACACTCTCAGGTAGGACACTCTCAGGTAGGACACTCTCAGGTAGGACACTCTCAGGTAGGACACTCTGAGGTAGGACACTCAGGTAGGACACTCTCAGGTAGGACACTCTCAGGTAGGACACTCAGGTAGGACACTCTCAGGTAGGACACTCTCAGGTAGGACACTCTCAGGTAGGACACTCTCAGGTAGGACACTCAGGTAGGACACACTCAGGTAGGACACTCAGGTAGGACACTCTCAGGTAGAACACTCAGGTAGGACACTCTCAGGTAGGACACTCTCAGGTACGACACTCTCAGGTAGGACACTCTCAGGTAGGACACTCTCAGGTAGGACACTCTCAGGTAGGACACTCTCAGGTAGAACACTCAGGTAGGACACTCTCAGGTAGGACACTCAGGTAGGACACACTCAGGTAGGACACTCTCAGGTAGGACACTCAGGTAGGACACACTCAGGTAGGACACTCTCAGGTAGGACACTCAGGTAGGACATTCTCAGGTAGGACACTCTCACGTAGGACACTCAGGTAGGACACACTCAGGTAGGACACACTCAGGTAGGACACACTCAGGTAGGACACTCAGGTAGGACACACTCAGGTAGGACACACTCAGGTAGGACACTCAGGTAGGACACTCAGGTAGGACACTCAGGTAGGACACACTCAGGTAGGACACACTCAGGTAGGACACACTCAGGTAGGACACACTCAGGTAGGACACTCAGGTAGGACACTCAGGTAGGACACACTCAGGTAGGACACACTCAGGTAGGACACACTCAGGTAGGACACACTCAGGTAGGACACACTCAGGTAGGACACTCAGGTAGGACACTCAGGTAGGACACACTCAGGTAGGACACACTCAGGTAGGACACACTCAGGTAGGACACACTCAGGTAGGACACACTCAGGTAGGACACTCAGGTAGGACACTCAGGTAGGACACTCAGGTAGGACACTCTCAGGTAGGACAGTCTCAGGTAGGACAGTCTCAGGTAGGACAGTCTCAGGTAGGACAGTCTCAGGTAGGACACTCTCAGGTAGGACACTCAGGTATGACACTCTCAGGTAGGACACTCTCAGGTAGGACACTCAGGTAGGACAGTCTCAGGTAGGACACTCTCAGGTAGGACACTCTCAGGTAGGACACCCTCAGGTAGGACACACTCAGGTAGGACACTCTCAGGTAGGACGCTCTCAGGTAGGACACTCAGGTAGGACAGTCTCAGGTAGGACACTCTCAGGTAGGACACCCTCAGGTAGGACACTCTCAGGTAGGACACTCTCAGGTAGGACACACTCAGGTAGGACACTCTCAGGTAGGACACTCTCAGGTAGGACACTCTCAGGTAGGACACTCTCAGGTAGGACACTCAGGTAGGACACTCTCAGGTAGGACACCCTCAGGTAGGACACTCTCAGGTAGGACACTCAGGTAGGACACTCTCAGGTAGGACACTCTCAGGTAGGACACTCTGAGGTAGGACACTCTCAGGTAGGACACTCTCAGGTAGGACACTCAGGTAGGACACTCAGGTAGGACACTCTCAGATAGGACACTCAGTTAGGACACTCTCAGGTAGGACACTCTCAGGTAGGACACTCTCAGGTAGGACACTCTCAGGTAGGACACTAAAGGTAGGACACTCTCAGGTAGGACACTCAGGTAGGACACTCAGGTAGGACACACTCAGGTAGGACACTCTCAGGTAGGACACTCAGTTAGGACACTCTCAGGTAGGACACTCTCAGGTAGGACACTCTCAGGTAGGACACTCTCAGGTAGGACACTAAAGGTAGGACACTCTCAGGTAGGACACCCTCAGGTAGGACACCCTCAGGTAGGACACACTCAGGTAGGACACCCTCAGGTAGGACACTCTCAGGTAGGACACTCTCAGGTAGGACACTCTCAGGTAGGACACTCTCAGGTAGGACACTCAGGTAGGACACTCTCAGATAGGACACTCAGTTAGGACACTCTCAGGTAGGACACTCTCAGGTAGGACACTCTCAGGTAGGACACTCTCAGGTAGGACACTAAAGGTAGGACACTCTCAGGTAGGACACTCTCAGGTAGGACACCCTCAGGTAGGACACACTCAGGTAGGACACTCTCAGGTAGGACACTCTCAGGTAGGACACTCTCAGGTAGGACACTCTCAGGTAGGACACTCTCAGGTAGGACACTCTCAGGTAGGACACACTCAGGTAGGACACACTCAGGTAGGACACCCTCAGGTAGGACACTAAAGGTAGGACACTCTCAGGTAGGACACTCTCAGGTAGGACACCCTCAGGTAGGACACACTCAGGTAGGACACCCTCAGGTAGGACACTCTCAGGTAGGACACTCTCAGGTAGGACACTCAGGTAGGACACTCTCAGATAGGACACTCAGTTAGGACACTCTCAGGTAGGACACACTCAGGTAGGACACTCAGGTAGGACACTCTCAGGTAGGACACTCAGGTAGGACACTCTCAGATAGGACACTCAGTTAGGACACTCTCAGGTAGGACACACTCAGGTAGGACACTCAGGTAGGACACTCTCAGATAGGACACTCAGTTAGGACACTCTCAGGTAGGACACACTCAGGTAGGACACTCAGGTAGGACACTCTCAGGTAGGACACTCTCAGGTAGGACACACTGCTGGGGGGGGGGGTATATGGTGGTGGTCATGGTGGTGTGGGGGTCTTCCTCCACCTCAGGTGGTTGATAAGGGCTGTGGTGGAATGTAGTGGATACGGGAGTGTCCAACAGGTGATGGGGGGGTGTAGTGGATACAGGAGTGTCCAACAGGTGATGGGGGGGTGTAGTGGATACAGGAGTGTCCAACAGGTGATGGGGGGTGTAGTGGATACAGGAGTGTCCAACAGGTGATGGGGGGGTGTAGTGGATACAGGAGTGTCCAACAGGTGATGGGGGGGGGGTGTAGTGGATACAGGAGTGTCCAACAGGTGATGGGGGGGTGTAGTGGATACAGGAGTGTCCAACAGGTGATGGGGGGGGTGTAGTGGATACAGGAGTGTCCAACAGGTGATGGGGGGGTGTAGTGGATACAGGAGTGTCCAACAGGTGATGGGGGGGGGGGGTGTAGTGGATACAGGAGTGTCCAACAGGTGATGGGGGGGGTGTAGTGGATACGGGAGTGTCCAACAGGTGATGGGGGGGTGTAGTGGATACGGGAGTGTCCAACATGTGATGGGGGGGGGGGGGGGGTGTAGTGGATACAGGAGTGTCCAACAGGTGATGGGGGGGGGTGTAGTGGATACAGGAGTGTCCAACAGGTGATGGGGGGGTGTAGTGGATACAGGAGTGTCCAACAGGTGATGGGGGGGGGGTGTAGTGGATACGGGAGTGTCCAACAGGTGATGGGGGGGGGGGGGGTGTAGTGGATACAGGAGTGTCCAACAGGTGATGGGGGGGGGGGGGGTGTAGTGGATACAGGAGTGTCCAACAGGTGATGGGGGGGGTGTAGTGGATACAGGAGTGTCCAACAGGTGATGGGGGGGGGGGGGGTGTAGTGGATACAGGAGTGTCCAACAGGTGATGGGGGGGGGGTGTAGTGGATACAGGAGTGTCCAACAGGTGATGGGGGGGGGGGGGGGTGTAGTGGATACAGGAGTGTCCAACAGGTGATGGGGGGGTGTAGTGGATACGGGAGTGTCCAACAGGTGATGGGGGGGGGTGTAGTGGATACAGGAGTGTCCAACAGGTGATGGGGGGGGGGGGGGCTCTGACATCTCTGCCTCCTCTGAGAGAGACTGAGCTGGTCTGTCCCCCCTCCCCCACCTCCTCCTTCCAGGGTGGAGCCTGCTGGACAACGATGGCTGACACCAGGTCTGAGGAAGTGTAAGTGTGTTTTTATTCAACCATCTTCACTCGTTCATGAGTCCATCAGTGATCAATAACTGATCAATAATAACTGCAGATGCTTGTTTGTTCTCTCCATCAGATTCCTGTCAACTCACCGTCGACACAAACACAGTCCACAAACGCATCAAACTGTCTGACGACAACAGGAAGATGATGTGTGTGGAGGAGGAGGAGGAGTATCAGCCATATCCTGATCATCCAGACAGGTTTGGTCCCTGGTACCAGCTTCTGTGTAGAGAAGTTCTGACGGGTCGCTGTTACTGGGAGGTCCAGTGGAGCGGAGATGTTTATATATCAGTGACTTACAGGAGAATCAGCAGGAAAGGAAACTCTGATGACTGTAGGTTTGGAGGAAACGATCATTCCTGGAGTCTGGACTGTTCTCCACGTGGTCGGTACTGGGTCCGTCACAATAACAGAGTAACATCCATCACCTCCTCATCTCCATGTCCAGACTCTGGCAGAGCAGCAGTGTACGTGGACGTTCCTGCTGGAACTCTGTCTTTCTATGAAGTCGTCTCTGACAGACTGATCCACCTCCACACCTTCAACACCAGCTTCTCTGAACCTCTCTGTGCTGGATTTGGACTCAGGTCCAGTTCTGGTTGCTCAGTGTCTCTGTGTCCAGTTTAGTCTCCAGAGTCTCCGCTCAGAGAAACTGTCTCTGTTGGATCCTGGACTTGGACTCTGGTTCTGGTTCCTCAGTGTCTCCATGATGATGATGATGATGATGATGATGATAACAAAGTTTCTAGGGGGCGCTGTTGAGCCGTTAGGCCACGCCCATTAATGCAAACCATTAAATATCACATTTTTCGCCAGGCCTGGCTTGGTGAAAAATTTGGTGACTTTTGGTGCACGTTTAGGGGAAAAAAGACCCTCCTTTGGTCGGAAAAATTGCTACAGATACAATAGGGCCGTAGCACTGTCAGTGCTCGGGCCCTAATAATAGTAATTATAATGATACTATCATATTCTGTAACAATGCACCTTTCTACCTCATACTGCTGCACCTTTCACTTGTTTTTAAATTGTATAAATGTTAATAAGAGCTGTCATTGGTCTATTTCCTGTACAGTGAGCGAAAATAACCGAGTCAGATTCCCCGTCTTGTTTCACCTGACGTGGCCAAATAAACATGATTGTTATTGTGAGAAGTGAAGATTATTTTACTGTCACATTCACCTGTCTCCACCTGACCTGTTCAACACTCACCTGTTCAACACTCACCTGTTCAACACTCACCTGTCTCCACTTCACCTGTTCAACACTCACCTGTTCAACACTCACCTGTTCAACACTCACCTGTCTCCACTTCACCTGTCTCCACCTCACCTGTCTCCACCTCACCTGTCTCCACCTCACCTGTTCAACACTCACCTGTCTCCACCTCACCTGTCTCCACCTCACCTGTCTCCACCTCACCTGTCTCCACCTCACCTATTCAACACTCACCTGTCTCCACCTCACCTGTCTCCACCTCACCTGTCTCCACCTCACCTGTTCAACACTCACCTGTCTCCACCTCACCTGTTCAACACTCACCTGTCTCCACCTCATCTGTTCAACATTCACCTGTCTCCACCTCACCTGTCTCCACTTCACCTGTCTCCACCTCACCTGTCTCCACCTCACCTGTCTCCACCTCACCTGTTCAACACTCACCTGTCTCCACCTCACCTGTCTCCACCTCACCTGTCTCCACCTCACCTGTCTCCACCTCACCTGTCTCCACCTCACCTGTCTCCACCTCACCTGTCTCCACCTCACCTGTCTCCATCTCACCTGTCTCCACCTCACCTGTATCCACCTCACCTGTCTCCACTTCACCTGTCTCCACCTCACCTGTCTCCACCTCACCTGTCTCCACCTCACCTATTCAACACTCACCTGTCTCCACCTCACCTGTCTCCACCTCACCTGTCTCCATCTCACCTGTCTCCACCTCACCTGTCTCCATCTCACCTGTCTCCACCTCACCTGTCTCCACCTCACCTGTCTCCACCTGACCTGTCTCCACTTCACCTGTCTCCACCTCACCTGTCTCCACCTCACCTGTCTCCACCTCACCTGTCTCCATCTCACCTGTCTCCACTTCACCTGTCTCCACCTCACCTGTCTCCACCTCACCTGTTCAACACTCACCTGTCTCCACCTCACCTGTTCAACACTCACCTGTTCAACACTCACCTGTCTCCACCTCACCTGTCTCCACCTGACCTGTCTCCACCTCACCTGTTCAACACTCACCTGTCTCAACCTCACCTGTCTCCACCTCACCTGTCTCCACCTCACCTGTCTCCACCTCACCTGTTCAACACTCACCTGTCTCCACCTCACCTGTTCAACACTCACCTGTCTCCACCTGACCTGTCTCCACCTCACCTGTCTCCACCTCACCTGTTCAACACTCACCTGTCTCCACCTCACCTGTCTCCACCTCACCTGTCTCCACCTCACCTGTTCAACACTCACCTGTCTCCACTTCACCTGTCTCCACCTCACCTGTCTCCACCTCACCTGTCTCCACTTCACCTGTCTCCACCTCACCTGTTCAACACTCACCTGTTCAACACTCACCTGTCTCCACCTGACCTGTCTCCACCTCACCTGTCTCCACCTCACC
>NW_026906552.1:0-11178 GCF_033807715.1 Cololabis saira | reverse complement strand
AACATGTGGGGGGTAAACATGTGGGGGGTAAACATGTGGGGGGTAAACATGTGGGGGGGGTAAACATGTGGGGGGTAAACATGTGGGGGGTAAACATGTGGGGGGGTAAACATGTGGGGGGGTAAACATGTGGGGGGGTAAACATGTGGGGGGGGTAAACATGTGGGGGGTAAACATGTGGGGGGGTAAACATGTGGGGGGGGGTAAACATGTGGGGGGGGTAAACATGTGGGGGGGTAAACATGTGGGGGGTAAACATGTGGGGGGGGTAAACATGTGGGGGGGTAAACATGTGGGGGGTAAACATGTGGGGGGGGTAAACATGTGGGGGGGTAAACATGTGGGGGGGGTAAACATGTGGGGGGGTAAACATGTGGGGGGGTAAACATGTGGGGGGGTAAACATGTGGGGGGGGTAAACATGTGGGGGGGGTAAACATGTGGGGGGGGTAAACATGTGGGGGGGGGTAAACATGTGGGGGGGTAAACATGTGGGGGGGTAAACATGTGGGGGGTAAACATGTGGGGGGTAAACATGTGGGGGGGGTAAACATGTGGGGGGTAAACATGTGGGGGGTAAACATGTGGGGGGGTAAACATGTGGGGGGGGTAAACATGTGGGGGGGGGTAAACATGTGGGGGGGTAAACATGTGGGGGGTAAACATGTGGGGGGTAAACATGTGGGGGGGTAAACATGTGGGGGGTAAACATGTGGGGGGTAAACATGTGGGGGGTAAACATGTGGGGGGTAAACATGTGGGGGGTAAACATGTGGGGGGGTAAACATGTGGGGGGGTAAACATGTGGGGGGTAAACATGTGGGGGGGGGTAAACATGTGGGGGGGTAAACATGTGGGGGGTAAACATGTGGGGGGTAAACATGTGGGGGGTAAACATGTGGGGGGGGGGTAAACATGTGGGGGGTAAACATGTGGGGGGGTAAACATGTGGGGGGTAAACATGTGGGGGGTAAACATGTGGGGGGGTAAACATGTGGGGGGTAAACATGTGGGGGGTAAACATGTGGGGGGTAAACATGTGGGGGGTAAACATGTGGGGGGGGGTAAACATGTGGGGGGTAAACATGTGGGGGGGGTAAACATGTGGGGGGGTAAACATGTGGGGGGGTAAACATGTGGGGGGTAAACATGTGGGGGGTAAACATGTGGGGGGGGGTAAACATGTGGGGGGTAAACATGTGGGGGGTAAACATGTGGGGGGTAAACATGTGGGGGGTAAACATGTGGGGGGTAAACATGTGGGGGGGTAAACATGTGGGGGGGGTAAACATGTGGGGGGTAAACATGTGGGGGGTAAACATGTGGGGGGGTAAACATGTGGGGGGGGTAAACATGTGGGGGGGGGTAAACATGTGGGGGGTAAACATGTGGGGGGTAAACATGTGGGGGGGTAAACATGTGGGGGGTAAACATGTGGGGGGGTAAACATGTGGGGGGTAAACATGTGGGGGGTAAACATGTGGGGGGGTAAACATGTGGGGGGGTAAACATGTGGGGGGGTAAACATGTGGGGGGTAAACATGTGGGGGGGGTAAACATGTGGGGGGTAAACATGTGGGGGGTAAACATGTGGGGGGGGTAAACATGTGGGGGGTAAACATGTGGGGGGTAAACATGTGGGGGGGTAAACATGTGGGGGGGTAAACATGTGGGGGGGTAAACATGTGGGGGGTAAACATGTGGGGGGGTAAACATGTGGGGGGGGGTAAACATGTGGGGGGTAAACATGTGGGGGGTAAACATGTGGGGGGGTAAACATGTGGGGGGGTAAACATGTGGGGGGTAAACATGTGGGGGGGTAAACATGTGGGGGGTAAACATGTGGGGGGTAAACATGTGGGGGGGTAAACATGTGGGGGGGGGTAAACATGTGGGGGGGTAAACATGTGGGGGGGTAAACATGTGGGGGGGGGTAAACATGTGGGGGGGGTAAACATGTGGGGGGTAAACATGTGGGGGGGGTAAACATGTGGGGGGTAAACATGTGGGGGGGGTAAACATGTGGGGGGTAAACATGTGGGGGGTAAACATGTGGGGGGTAAACATGTGGGGGGGTAAACATGTGGGGGGTAAACATGTGGGGGGGGGTAAACATGTGGGGGGGGTAAACATGTGGGGGGTAAACATGTGGGGGGGGGTAAACATGTGGGGGGTAAACATGTGGGGGGGGGTAAACATGTGGGGGGGGGTAAACATGTGGGGGGGTAAACATGTGGGGGGGGGTAAACATGTGGGGGGGGTAAACATGTGGGGGGTAAACATGTGGGGGGGGGTAAACATGTGGGGGGTAAACATGTGGGGGGGGGTAAACATGTGGGGGGTAAACATGTGGGGGGTAAACATGTGGGGGGTAAACATGTGGGGGGGGGGTAAACATGTGGGGGGGGTAAACATGTGGGGGGTAAACATGTGGGGGGGTAAACATGTGGGGGGTAAACATGTGGGGGGGGGGTAAACATGTGGGGGGTAAACATGTGGGGGGTAAACATGTGGGGGGTAAACATGTGGGGGGGGTAAACATGTGGGGGGTAAACATGTGGGGGGTAAACATGTGGGGGGTAAACATGTGGGGGGGGGGGTAAACATGTGGGGGGGGTAAACATGTGGGGGGTAAACATGTGGGGGGGTAAACATGTGGGGGGTAAACATGTGGGGGGGGGTAAACATGTGGGGGGTAAACATGTGGGGGGTAAACATGTGGGGGGTAAACATGTGGGGGGTAAACATGTGGGGGGTAAACATGTGGGGGGTAAACATGTGGGGGGGGTAAACATGTGGGGGGTAAACATGTGGGGGGTAAACATGGGGGGGGGGTAAACATGTGGGGGGTAAACATGTGGGGGGTAAACATGTGGGGGGGTAAACATGTGGGGGGTAAACATGTGGGGGGGTAAACATGTGGGGGGGTAAACATGTGGGGGGTAAACATGTGGGGGGTAAACATGTGGGGGGTAAACATGTGGGGGGGTAAACATGTGGGGGGTAAACATGTGGGGGGGTAAACATGTGGGGGGGTAAACATGTGGGGGGTAAACATGTGGGGGGGTAAACATGTGGGGGGGTAAACATGTGGGGGGTAAACATGTGGGGGGTAAACATGTGGGGGGGGGGGTAAACATGTGGGGGGTAAACATGTGGGGGGGGGGGTAAACATGTGGGGGGTAAACATGTGGGGGGGGGGTAAACATGTGGGGGGGTAAACATGTGGGGGGTAAACATGGGGGGGGTAAACATGTGGGGGGTAAACATGTGGGGGGTAAACATGTGGGGGGTAAACATGTGGGGGGTAAACATGTGGGGGGTAAACATGTGGGGGGTAAACATGTGGGGGGGTAAACATGTGGGGGGTAAACATGTGGGGGGGGGGTAAACATGTGGGGGGTAAACATGTGGGGGGTAAACATGTGGGGGGTAAACATGTGGGGGGGGGGTAAACATGTGGGGGGGGGGTAAACATGTGGGGGGTAAACATGTGGGGGGTAAACATGTGGGGGGGTAAACATGTGGGGGGTAAACATGTGGGGGGTAAACATGTGGGGGGGGTAAACATGTGGGGGGTAAACATGTGGGGGGTAAACATGTGGGGGGTAAACATGTGGGGGGGGGTAAACATGTGGGGGGTAAACATGTGGGGGGTAAACATGTGGGGGGTAAACATGTGGGGGGGGGTAAACATGTGGGGGGGGGTAAACATGTGGGGGGGGGGTAAACATGTGGGGGGGGGTAAACATGTGGGGGGGGGTAAACATGTGGGGGGTAAACATGTGGGGGGGGGTAAACATGTGGGGGGTAAACATGTGGGGGGGGGTAAACATGTGGGGGGTAAACATGTGGGGGGGGGTAAACATGTGGGGGGGTAAACATGTGGGGGGTAAACATGTGGGGGGTAAACATGTGGGGGGTAAACATGTGGGGGGTAAACATGTGGGGGGGTAAACATGTGGGGGGTAAACATGTGGGGGGGGGGTAAACATGTGGGGGGTAAACATGTGGGGGGTAAACATGTGGGGGGTAAACATGTGGGGGGGGGGGTAAACATGTGGGGGGGGGGGTAAACATGTGGGGGGTAAACATGTGGGGGGTAAACATGTGGGGGGGTAAACATGTGGGGGGTAAACATGTGGGGGGTAAACATGTGGGGGGGGTAAACATGTGGGGGGGTAAACATGTGGGGGGTAAACATGTGGGGGGTAAACATGTGGGGGGGGGGTAAACATGTGGGGGGTAAACATGTGGGGGGTAAACATGTGGGGGGTAAACATGTGGGGGGGGTAAACATGTGGGGGGGGGTAAACATGTGGGGGGGGGTAAACATGTGGGGGGGGGTAAACATGTGGGGGGGGGTAAACATGTGGGGGGTAAACATGTGGGGGGGGGTAAACATGTGGGGGGTAAACATGTGGGGGGGGGTAAACATGTGGGGGGTAAACATGTGGGGGGGGGTAAACATGTGGGGGGGGGTAAACATGTGGGGGGGGGTAAACATGTGGGGGGGGGTAAACATGTGGGGGGGGGTAAACATGTGGGGGGGGGGTAAACATGTGGGGGGTAAACATGTGGGGGGTAAACATGTGGGGGGGGGTAAACATGTGGGGGGGGGTAAACATGTGGGGGGGGGTAAACATGTGGGGGGGTAAACATGTGGGGGGGGGTAAACATGTGGGGGGGGGTAAACATGTGGGGGGGTAAACATGTGGGGGGTAAACATGTGGGGGGGTAAACATGTGGGGGGGGGTAAACATGTGGGGGGGGGTAAACATGTGGGGGGGGGGTAAACATGTGGGGGGTAAACATGTGGGGGGGGGGTAAACATGTGGGGGGTAAACATGTGGGGGGGGGGGTAAACATGTGGGGGGTAAACATGTGGGGGGTAAACATGTGGGGGGGTAAACATGTGGGGGGGGGTAAACATGTGGGGGGGGGTAAACATGTGGGGGGTAAACATGTGGGGGGTAAACATGTGGGGGGTAAACATGTGGGGGGTAAACATGTGGGGGGGGTAAACATGTGGGGGGTAAACATGTGGGGGGTAAACATGTGGGGGGTAAACATGTGGGGGGGGGTAAACATGTGGGGGGGGGTAAACATGTGGGGGGGGGTAAACATGTGGGGGGGGGTAAACATGTGGGGGGGGGGTAAACATGTGGGGGGTAAACATGTGGGGGGTAAACATGTGGGGGGGGGTAAACATGTGGGGGGGGGGTAAACATGTGGGGGGTAAACATGTGGGGGGTAAACATGTGGGGGGTAAACATGTGGGGGGGGGTAAACATGTGGGGGGTAAACATGTGGGGGGTAAACATGTTCGGACAAAAAAACTCTTTTTTTCTCTTTTTTTCCCTGTTATTTTTCTCTATTTTTTCTCTATTTTTTCATCTTTTCTTCCTCTTTTTTTCCTCTTTTTTCCTCTTTTTTTCTCTTGTTTTCCTCTTTTTTTCTCCTTTCTTTTCCTCTTTTTTTCCTCCTTTTTTCCTTTTTTCTTCTCTTTTTTCTTCTTTTTTTCCTCTTTTTTCCTCTTTTCTTCCCTTTTTTTCCTCTTTTCCTCCTTTTTTCATTTTTTCTTCTTCTCTTTTTCCTCTTTTTTCCTCCTTTTTTCTCTTTTTTCTCCTCTTTTTTTCCTCTTTTTTATCCTATTATTTCCTCTCTTTTCAAATCTTTTCCTCTTTTTTTCCTCCTTTTTTCCTCTTTTTACCAATTTTTTCCTCTTTTTTCATCTTTTCTTCTTTCTCTTGTTTTCCTCTTTTTTTCCTTTTTTCCTTCTTTTTTTCCTGTATTTTTCTTGATTTTTTCCCCTCCCTCTGGCCCCGCCCCCTCCAGCCCTGGCCCCGCCCCCTCTGGTGACGTCATCACCTAGGTTCAGCAGCAGGAACAGAAGGTTCTAGAAGGTTCCTAGCTCTGTAAGGGTTAGGGTTAGGGTAAGGTAACCTCTGTAGACTCTCAGAGTGGCTGATACCAGCTGAGCTGGATCTGGGCGAGGGAGGAAAAAAATCAGGACCAAAATCATTACAAGAGGGAAAAAGAGAGAGGAAAAAGGAAAAAGGGGAAAAAAAGAAAGAAAAGAAGGTGGAAAAAAGGCGAAATTTCAAGAAAAAAGGCAAAATTTCGAGAAGTTCCTCTTCCTCCTCTTCCCTCCCTTCCTCCTTCTCCTCCTCCTCTTCCTTCCCTTCCTCCTTCTCCTCCTCCTCTTCTTCCTCCTCTTCTTCTTCCTCCTCCTCCTATTTTCCTCTTTTTTCCTTTTTCTTCTTCTTTTTCTCCTCTTTTTTCCCCTTTTTTCTCTTGTTTTCCTCTTTTTTTCCCTTTCTTTTCCTCTTTTTTCTTCTTTTTCTCCTCTTTTTTCCTCTTTTTTCTCTTGTTTTCCTCTTTTTTTCCCTTTCTTTTCCTATTTTTTCTTCTTTTTTCCTCTTTTCCTCCTTTTTTCCTTTTTTTTCTTCTCTTTTTCCTCTTTTTTTCTCCTCTTTTTTTCCTATTTTTTCCTCTTTTTTTCAACTTTTTTTCCTCTTTTTTTCTTCCTTTTTTCCTCCTTTTTCCCTATTTTTTCCTCTTTTCATCTTTTTCTCCTCTTTTTTTCCTATTTTTTCCTCTCTTTTCAACTTTTTTTCCTCTTTTTTCTTCCTTTTTTCCTCCTTTTTCCTTTTTTTCCTCTTTTCATCCTTTTTCTTCTTCTTTTTCTCCTCTTTTTTCCTCTTTTCTTCCCTTTTTTCCTCTTTTTTCCTCTTTTCATCCTTCTTTTCTTCTCTTTTTCTTCTTTTTTTCCTCTTTTTTCCTCTTTTCTTCCCTTTTTTCTCCTCTTTTTCTCCTATTTTTCCTGTCTTTTCTACTTTTTTTCCTCCTTTTTTCCTTTTTTTTCTTCTCTTTTTCCTCTTTTTTTCTCTTTTTCCTCCTTTTTTTCCTCTTTTTTCCTCTCTTTTTAACTTTTTTTCCTCTTTTCTTCTTTTTTCCTCCTTTTTTCCTATTTTTTCCTCTTTTCATCTTTTATTCCTCTTTTTTCCTCTTTTTTCCTTTTTCTTCTTCTTTTTCTCCTCTTTTTTCCTCTTTTTTCTCTTGTTTTCCTCTTTTTTTCCCTTTATTTTCCTCTTTTTTCTTCTTTTTTTGCTCTTTTCTTCCCTTTTTTTCCTCTTTTCCTCCTTTTTTCCTTTTTTTCTTCTCTTTTTCCTCTTTTTTCTCTTTTTTCTCCTTTTTTTTCCTCTTTTTTCTTCGTTTTCTCCTTTTTTCCTCTTTTTTAATCTTGTTTTCCTCTTTTTTTCCCTTCTTTTCCTCTTTTTTTCCTTCTTTTTTTTCCTTGTCTTTTTCCTGTATTTTTCTTGATTTTTTTCCCCTCCCTGTCCCTGGCCCCGCCCCCTCCAGCCCTGGCCCCGCCCCCTCTGGTGACGTCATCACCTAGGTTCAGCAGCAGGAACAGAAGGTTCTAGAAGGTTCCTAGCTCTGTAAGGGTTAGGGTTAGGGTAAGGTAACCTCTGTAGACTCTCAGAGTGGCTGATACCAGCTGAGCTGGATCTGGGCGAGGGAGGAAAAAAATCAGGACCAAAATCATTACAAGAGGGAAAAAAGAGAGAGGAAAAAGGAAAAAGGGGAAAAAAAAGAAAGAAAAAAAGGTGGAAAAACAGCGAAATTTCAAGAAAAAAGGCAAAATTTCGAGAAGTTCCTCTTCCTCCTCTTCCTTCCCTTCCTCCTTCTCCTCCTCCTCTTCCTTCCCTTCCTCCTCCTCTTTCCTCTTTTTTCAGTTTTTTCCTTTTTTCTTCTTTTTCTCCTCTTTTTTCCTCCTTTTTTCTCTTGTTTTCCTCTTTTTTTCCCTTCTTTTCCTCTTTTTTTCCTTCTTTTTTTTCCTTCTCTTTTTCCTGTATTTTTCTTGATTTTTTTCCCCTCCCTCTGGCCCCGCCCCCTCTGGTGACGTCATCACCTAGGTTCAGCAGCAGGAACAGAAGGTTCTAGAAGGTTCCTAGCTCTGTAAGGGTTAGGGTTAGGGTAAGGTAACCTCTGTAGACTCTCAGACCCCGTCCACACGTAGCCGGGTATTTTTAAAAACGAATATTTCCCCCCTCCGTTTATAAAAAAATTTGCATCCACACGTAACCGAAGATCTGCGTTTTCGAACACATTCATAAGCATTCTAACCTGTAGATAATCTGCGGCTCCCGGGGAAGCTCCGCGGGCTCCGCCGCTCCGCCGCTCCGCCGCTCCGGGGCTCCGGGGGGCTCGGCGGGGCTCCGCGGGGCTCCGCGGAGGTTCAGCCTCCGCGGCTCCGCGGAGCCCTCTGTGTCGGTGTAACGCAGTAAGCGGCCGGTCAAGAGCAGAGACCATTTATTTAATAAATGGCTTGGAGAACAGATGCTGGATCATCTGTATTTCTATAGTAAACAAAAGTCGCACGTCAGAGCAGATTTGTTGTTGTTTTGGCGCATAATGTGACGTTCGAAAACGCAAATCTCCGGTTATGTGTGTCCACACGCATCCACATAAACGGAGTTTTCAAAAATCTTCACTTTGCCCGGAGTTTTTTTAAACCTTCGTTTATTTGCGTTTTCGTGTGGATGACAGGTCAAAACGGAGGAAAATATCTCCGGTTTAGCAGATATCCGCAGATATCCGGCTACGTGTGGACGGGGTCTCAGAGTGGCTGATACCAGCTGAGCTGGATCTGGGCGAGGGAGGAAAAAAATCAGGACCAAAATCATTACAAGAGGGAAAAAAGAGAGAGGAAAAAGGGGAAAAAAAAGAAAGAAAAAAAGGTGGAAAAACAGCGAAATTTCAAGAAAAAAGGCAAAATTTCGAGAAGTTCCTCTTCCTCCTCTTCCTTCCCTTCCTCCTTCTCCTCCTACTCTTTCTTCCCTTCCTCCTTCTCCTCCTCCTCTTCTTCCTCCTCTTCTTCCTCCTCCTCCTCCTATTTTCCTCTTTTTTCTGTTTTTTCCTTTTTTTCTTCTTTTTTTCCTCTTTTTTCCTCTTTTCTTCCCTTTTTTCCTCTTTTTTCCTCTTTTTTCTTCTTTTTTTCCTCTTTTTTCCTCTTTTTCCTCTTTTTTCCTCCTCTTTTTCCTCTTTTTTCCAATTTCTTTCCTCTTTTTCCCCTTTTTTCTTTCTTTTTTTGTTCTCTTTTTCCTGTATTTTTCTTGATTTTTTCCCCTCCCTCTGGCCCCGCCCCCTCCAGCCCTGGCCCCGCCCCCTCTGGTGACGTCATCACCTAGGTTCAGCAGCAGGAACAGAAGGTTCTAGAAGGTTCCTAGCTCTGTAAGGGTTAGGGTTAGGGTAAGGTAACCTCTGTAGACTCTCAGAGTGGCTGATACCAGCTGAGCTGGATCTGGGCGAGGGAGGAAAAAAATCAGGACCAAAATCATTACAAGAGGGAAAAAGAGAGAGGAAAAAGGAAAAAGGGGAAAAAAAGAAAGAAAAGAAGGTGGAAAAAAGGCGAAATTTCAAGAAAAAAGGCAAAATTTCGAGAAGTTCCTCTTCCTCCTCTTCCCTCCCTTCCTCCTTCTCCTCCTCCTCTTCCTTCCCTTCCTCCTTCTCCTCCTCCTCTTCTTCCTCCTCTTCTTCTTCCTCCTCCTCCTATTTTCCTCTTTTTTCCTTTTTTTCTTCTTTTTCTCCTTTTTTCCTCTTTTTTTCCCTTCTTTTCCTCTTTTTTTCCTTTTTTCCTTCTTTTTTTTCCTTCTCTTTTTCCTGTATTTTTCTTGATTTTTTTCCCCTCCCTGTCCCTGGCCCCGCCCCCTCCAGCCCTGGCCCCGCCCCCTCTGGTGACGTCATCACCTAGGTTCAGCAGCAGGAACAGAAGGTTCTAGAAGGTTCCTAGCTCTGTAAGGGTTAGGGTTAGGGTAAGGTAACCCATAGACATAAACACTAGATGCCGCATTGGCTGCTGGTGGGCGAGAAATGCGGCCGCCATCTTGGGGCGGTCGTCCTACTCCGTTGCCTAGCAGCAGAACATTTACAGCGGAGTGAGAAGAGTAGAGAAGAGAAGATAAGAGTGCAGAAGTTTGAAGATGCCACAACATTGTGCAGCATATTCCTGTTCCAATCGGCGGACCATCGAGAACAGGGATCGGGGGATTACTTTTCACAAGTAAGATTGAACATTATTATTGATTGTGTTTTGTGAATAGAATATTACTGTACTGTATTTATGTCCACCAGTGAAATCGTAGCCAGCTATATAGGCTATGTTTAGTGACCGCGGTTGAATTGGTTTCATATTGGATATTGGATATTCGACATTCAACACCCATAAAACTTTGATACATACCACTGATTTTGGTCAATCCACTTGTGATGTGTTCATGGTCATCTAGACTATATATCACAAAACAGTAATTATTCAAAAATCATATAAAAGATGAATGGAATGCAAAATTCACTTTGCTGCTTTGAATGAACAAAATTACACGGTGCTTTCTTGGGGTGTCTTTTTTCACTGAGATCAGAGTAATAAAACTTTTTTCTTTTGCAGGTATTTATCTGTCATTGGATTTGTCATCAACATTGACACGTTGATGCTGATGATTCCAGAACTGCTCCAAGTTCAGCCGTATGTGCTCACCTGCAGGTTCAGCCAGGATCACCTGGAGCTCCTGTTTAATTCAATCAGAGCGTCAGGTAAGGTTGATGATCTTTTAATTACAGTAAATTCTGAAAATATACTTAAAGGTGACCTATTATGGCATTTAATGTATATTTTAAACAGGCCTTGAATGTCTTAAAAACAATCTAAAGCTTGTTTTTTCTACATAAATCATAAATCCAGCCTGTGGGCCCTGTCACTAGTTTTACCGCTTCTAACCTCTTTTTCTGTGCTTCATTTTTAGGGAAGGGGGGGGTATGATAATGAGGCTCTGTGCCGATTGGCTCCCTGAATGACGTGTAGCAGGGGAGGAGAATAAACCTCTCCGCCAGAGCAGCCCGAGCCTGTAAATTATCACAACACTGAATTTTCACAAATGGAAACTTTATTGTTAAAAAAATAAAATATGAGTTGTATATAAATAACATTTATGCACTATTTCAGCCGGATCTGCCCGGCGGAGTCTGAACACTGGCCCCGGAGCCACGCCGGGCGCCCGGGAGCAGCGCTGCTGGAGCAGCGCGCGTCACCGCGGCTTTAACGGGGGAATCTGACCGGTTCCGACCGGCCGGGACCGCAGGAACCCGCCTGGACTGGTAGCAGGGACTCCCGGGG
>NW_026906551.1:0-11239 GCF_033807715.1 Cololabis saira | reverse complement strand
GCAGACATGCCACGGTGGTCTGCTGCCCACTCGCAGGCCCACCCTCGCATTAGGTTAATTGTCACGACATTGATTTGGGTCTTAAAAAAAGAAAAAGAAAAAGAGGTCTTTAAAAAAAAGGTCTTAAAAAGTCTTAAATTTGACTTTTGAAATGGTGCAGGAACCCTGGGGTATAAAGTAGGCAACTTTGTCTTTCTGTCTCTTTATCTGTCTCAACTCCCAGGGTCCTGAAGAGGATGCCAGTCAGGATGGCCCACCACGAACCAAAAAGGTACCCAAACTGACGGCATCCAGTGTGTGGTCAGTCTTGTTCATTGTATTGTTCTAATTGAAAGTGTCAGTTTGCTCTCATCAGTACTCTGTATTGGTGAATTCTCGGAGGAAAGAGTACTCGTACTACTCAGAAAAATGGTATCGTCCCATCCCTACTTCCTAGAATAAACCGAATGAAATTGAATACCATTAGCTATTGTTCTTCACTCTCTCCCTCTCTTTGTTCTCATAGATGGCTTCACAGTACAGAGCCAACGTTGATGAAGCGATGTGGGAAGAGAGGAAAATTCAGCAAATGCAGCGCAACCTGCAGGAATTAAGAAAGGAAAATGAAGAGCTCAAAAGAGAAAACAGTAGGCTCAACGCCTTCATTGTTGATCGTAAGTATTCACCTTTTCAATATTAAACCCAAGAAGGGTTTTGTTCTGGAGTAGATCGACACTGCAATGTCAGAGAAGTACTTTTAAACTTTGTGAGTAAAACAACCAATGCTCTGTTGTTAGCTGGGGAGGTAGTGTCGTTCGTGGCTAGTGGCTGTAGCGGCCTGTTAGGATGGTGTGTATCACAGTCAGTGGACCTTTCTGTCCAACTAGTTTTATGACCTCTTCTGACAAGTGTGGCAGATGGCATCAAAGCTTCCTGCTGTTCTGAACAACATATTTCCTACAGCTGTGAACACAAGCTACGCAAGCCTACATACATCAAATAGTTTGAGGGCAATTTTTTTAATGGAAAATGTGGTTGAAACTTTGGATTGTATCCAAAGTTGCCATAGTAGACTTTATCGCAAATACTGTAACTGTAAATACTGTAACTGTAACGCTAATTAAACCACTGCCTGTGTTTACAACTATGCCACCTTTGCAAAGGAGTATGAACGGGCTATAGATGATGGTGTAGCTTGCGTTCGCAGCGGCGCGAAAAGTCTGTTCCGGAGTTTAAGTAAGGGTACTGTGTTGCTTTCTGCTATTTTGATCTGATGATTGTTATTGTTTCTCTATAACCTCATTCTAGAAATTCCTGAAATGAAAAGGGACATTGCAACAATTGCTCAAAGGGTAAGTTTATCTGATTTCAAGACTTTTTGTTTTCACACTATCACTATCAGGGTTACAATACTGCTGCTTTGCAGTGAGGCTCAGGAAAGTTTGAATGTGAGGAGTTGTGCCACGCAGTCGTTTAATCTGGTTGCCAACAAAGATTTTCGTTGGTGAAGTAGTCCGAGAATGACCGAATGATAATCAAGCAGAGCTGTATTATTATTATTGTTGTTGTTGTTACCCTTATTGTTATTATTATTACCTTTATTGTTATTGTTATTTATTTGGGGGGGACATACACATGTAGGGACTTTTGATGTTGTGCTAATGGTGTTGATGGTGTTAATAGCTTGCTGTATTTGCACTTTAATTTATTGAAGAGTATAACAACATTTTCTTCTATGAACAAGATTGAAAGGACTCCTGGTGCACGGGAAGGGAACATGGAAACCACTTGTTCAGATAGGCTGGTGAGTAATCCTTTCCTACTCAGTCTTTAGTTCATTTATTTTACTTATTACTGAAGCAGAGCTATAGGGATTGGTGTTTCGCTGATAATTTGTGTAAATAGCGTTTTTGTGTCACGTTTTATGTTTTGCAAAGCCACCCCTGTAAATATGAATCTATATAGGCTTTTTTAAAATAAAGGTAATGTCTTACAACATTTTTTTTCTTCTTCTCTAAGCCTGAAGATGAGCACTCTAGAGAGACATCACAGGTGTGTTTGACTCTTCAATTCCTCAGATTGTTCTGTACTAATTTTACTTATCCGCCCCCTTACCTCCTACCCCACAACCTTTCCTCCTCGCCTCCCTCCTCCCACCCACCTTCTTTCTACCTTTCCCACCATGGTCCTATAGTCGTCCTCACTACTGTCAATGTGTTTTCCTCTCTAACTAGACTTCGACACCTGAGCGGACCTCGACTTTGACACCTGAGCGGACCTCCACCAAACAGGTGAATAGAATTGTATGTAGTAAAGATTGATAAAAACTAATATTTATTATATTGTCAATGAGTCTTAAAAGTGTTTTGTTCTCTAACTAGACTCCAGCGACACCAGGGACCTCCTCTCAAGGGACACCTCCGACCTTGGCGACCATAAAGGTGAATAACATTTTATGTCGTAAGGAAGGATGGATATAAACTATGAGGCAGTTTGCCTACTACTTGTAACTGACTTGGGTCAGTGTTCGGTGCAATTTTTACGTTGGGATGGTTGTGTAATTTACTTGCTCTACTAGTGCAAAGTCCCTATGGAATTTCATTTTGGTTCCCCTCCACCTCCCCCACCCACTGTTCCGCCACACCCATCCTACCCCCCCCCCCCCCCCCCCATCCCCTCCACCTCTCTCCCCCATCCTTTTCCTCCTTGCCTCAAACCCCCCACCCCGCCTTCCCTCTACCTCCCCCACCATGGTCCTATGGTCGTCCTACTGTCATTTAGTATAGATTTGCATACCAAATTTTATTATTGTTTCTTATTGTTAAGAGTCTAACAGGGGTTTTATTCTCCAAATAGAATGCTAGGACACCTGGGCCAGCAGCGGAAGCTACAAGTCCCGGAAATGAAAACGCCAACAAAGTAAGACTATCCTCCCTCCCACCAGTTACTCTGCCTGCTCAACATCCACTGTCTTCTCTCCTTCCCTGCTCTCCATCCTCCTCTTCTGTTCTGCTTATTTCTTGCTTTCCCCCAGCCTGTCCTCCTTTACTCTTTTGATAAAATCTAGGGAAATTATTAGTTTGTTGGATTGCTTTAGCAATATCTTTAAGATATTGAAGAGCTCCACAGAGATATGCATGGCGGAATGAGAGAATTGTCGAAACCGTTGGATTGTCAAAACCGTTGGCGAACTTGTGGACATCTTAATGAATGAATTGAAACAAGCTTTTGGGCTTTCAGTTTGGCCGGTCCCTCACTCCCAACAGGAGCAATTGAAAAAAAAAATATATATATAAAATAATATCTCAACTCTTAGAGATAAGTAAATGGGGAAGTAAATAGACCAGGTTGAAAAAACCTTTTTGTAGCCCAGGCTTCATAAGCTGTAGGATAATTAAAAGAAAAAAGAGTAAAAGTCTGTTTTATTTAGACTGAATGAGTGTATGAGAGGGATAGCTGGCATTTATGGGGTTAACTGGACCACGCAGAGCAGAGAGCAGTGCGTCATGACGTCACGGCCAATCGCGTTGAAGCCCGGGAAGAGAAGCTGCGCTGTCCGGCTGCAGGAGGAACGTTCTGCCTGAAAACTCATCCTAAATGTCTAAAACAAAGTAAAATGATCAGAATCCACCGCGAGTCGAACCCACAGAGTTCATGGGTGATGATACAAGCTCGGCGGTGAGTTTATTGTGCATTTTGACGGAGTTAGCGTCGAGTAAAAGTGGGTTAGCCACCAGTGCTAATTTAGCTGCTAAATGCTAAGCTCCCGTGTGAATGTATGGACGAGAGAATGTGTGTGTGTGGTTCGTGAACACCGTGTATCGGCTGTGCCGCGTGTGTGTGTGTGTGTATTGTGTGCGTGTGAGAGAAAAAGGAGAAATTCATTTTATTTCTTTATTTCATCATTTTACCCAAAGAATTGATGCTAAAACGGTTTTATTTGAGTTATTTGATAAATTTCATTTGATTTACACTGGATTTACACTGGTAAAAAATAGATTTGTAAGAAAAAAGTGATAATATATTTTATTATTATAAATAAATACTTTTGTTTATTTAAATTCATACATAGGTTATATTTATGTTATTTTATTTATCTTCACTAAGAATGTATGACCTATACTAAGTTCATTTAACTGAAATGAATGAATATGACCTGTTCTATAGGTCAGGTTTTTTGAGAGGATGTGATTTGGTGACACTTGATGTCGGAAGAGAGGACATCAGCGACACCAGTAGTCGACGCTAGAGAGAGAGAGAGGATACCAGCACTGGATAGCCACCAGGCGGCTTCCAGATACCTGTTGGATCAACGGATCCAGAGAACCAGATGGCGAGCCGGAACAGAGGAATGCAGGTGTAACAGTTGTTCACTTCAGCTTCCTTTCGTCTGCGTTGTGTTAGTAAGGGACCGACACTCCTTGGATTTTTCACCTGACATTTATTGCCTGCATACAGCGTGAGAATTCACTGGTCAGTCATAAGCACGTGCGCGCACACACGAGGCGCAGCCCGTGAACTCAATCCTCTCATTCTGGTACTGCGTATTAATAAATTAAAATAAATGTGTACACAACAAAAATATATACCTGCATACAGCGTGAGAATTCACTGGTCAGTCATAAGCACGTGCGCGCACACACACGAGGCGCAGCCCTACAGAGAAGTTAAAAAAAGTTAGCTCAGCTTTAGAAGCTAAGGAAGCTAACTACGATATAAACCAATTTGTTGCACCAAGTACAGTACAATGCAGTCGCCACTTTCTGTAATGTAGATAAACATAATATCATGACAGTTGTATTCCTGAATTATGTGATTATGACAGAGTTAACGTAACACAGTGCTTTGTGTACCCTACCGTGAACTCAATCCTCTCATTCTGGTACTGCGTCAACGTCACAGCCAGTATTTATAGACAGAGGAAAGTCACGCCAACCAATGAACTCTCACGATACTGGTACTATCCAAAAAAGTAATAGGTGGCAAGTGGAGTCAACAACAAAACTCTGTTACATTCCCCCCTGCTGAACTCCACTTGCACACGCCACTGTCCGGGAAAAAAAAAAAATTAAAAGAAAGAAAAACAAAATAAATACATGCCGAGCAGGTACATCAGGTATGAAACATGAGCACAAATCAGAACATGACAACAATGTAAAAAAAAAAACAACAGTAAAAACACTATCATATTGACATAAAAAAAAAAATGACAGAGGAAACCATCTATGTGAAGTCACACGTAGTCCAGTCAGGAGACTATTCTCTAAAAAAGAATTAGGGGAGAAAGAGGCCGGCCAAACCCCTTTTTACCACCACAGGTAAACATGCCTGTTACATGTCCAATACACAATGTGACCACATAATCCCTCATCAGGAATCAAAACCCAGGGATCCAAGTTTATAAAAACAAACAAACTTCCCCCTATTGACACTGCACGTGGGCCAAGACCCAGCCAAAAAAAAAAAAATTTACATCTCAATAAACTTGCTACATCTGTTATACATTTAACAGCATACCAAATACCAAGAAAGGTATAAACTCTCATATCTCACAACAAAAAAATGAACGAGGGAAAAAAAAAAAACTCTCAACTGAGGAACCAGGTAGACCGTGGGTTACCCTATCTATTAAAGTGTTGCAATCCTCTGGTCCATCATTTCAATAAGTCTAGTTACAGGCCTAAGCAGCCTCCCTGCCCTAGACCTGATACTGTGTGCTGGTCCCACTAGCGGAACCGGCGCAGCCGCATCGCGTGGTGCGGAACTGCGGTCATGTGACCCAGCAACATCAGCCACAGCAGTGCCAGATCTGTCACACTGATCAGATACCACACTACCTAACTCACAATCTGGCTGCTGGGGATCCTGAGATTGAGATGCAACCGACGCAGGTGAAGGGAGTGGACCGCCCCAACTGCCAGGTAGGCTGGAGCCACCAGTTTGTGGCTGAACTGGAGCTAAATCAAGAGGTGTAGCCTGCCGGGCATCCTGAGACTGGCTGTCAGTCTCTACACTCAGGTCAACAGACCCCTCTGAGGGCAACTGAGAAACCCAGACTTTAGTCCTATACTCAGCTGCATCCGTCGACATGTCATCATCCATGACAGCACCATCCTGCTGCTCAGAGGTAGAGGAGGCCGGCGAGGCCCGCCCATCTCCACAGAAAGAGTCCGGGTGTGGCAGAAAGGTGAGGGGTGTTATCAGATTGCGATGGACCACTTTCACTACACCAGAAGAGCCATGCTGGATTTTGAAGGTGTGACTGTCCGCATTTACCCCAATTACCAGGTAAATGGCATCCTCCCAACGGTCAGCAAGCTTGCGTTTACCACGCTCTCCCTTGTTGGCCAACAATACATGATCCCCGACTTCAACTGGAGCCCCCCTGACCTTGCGATTGTACAGTTCAGTGTGTCTTTTCAACTGTTTGGAAGCCGAGGCTCGAGCAATCCCCATAGCTTCCTTCAGACTCTGTCTCAGCGAATGAACATAATCATCATAGCTCACAACCTCAGGGATGTTCAGAACAGAGCCAAAAGCCAGGTCAACGGGCAGCCTCGGTATCCTCCCAAACATCAGGAGGAACGGTGCATACCCAGTAGTTTCGTGAATGGTGCAGTTGTAAGCAAATGTGAGAGATTTCAGCGCCTGGGGCCATCGGTGCTTCGCTCTTGTGGGCAGCGCCCGAATCATGTTACCCAGCGTTCTGTTCATTCTCTCACATGAGCCATTGCCCATCGGGTGATATGGCGTTGTATGAGATTTTTGAATGCCAGCAATCCTCAATAGGTCGGCAATGAGGGCGCTTTCGAAATTAGCCCCCCTATCTGAGTGAATGCGCTTCGGAAACCCATAAACACAAAAAAAGTTATGCCACAACTGGTGGGCCACAGCTTTGGCAGATTGGTTTGGACAAAGGAAAGCATTCGCCATCTTCGTGAAGTGGTCGGTGACAACTAGAACGTCCATCGATCGGTTCTTAGAATCTTCTGCACACCAGAAGTCTATACACACCAGTTCAAGAGGTTCTGTTGTCACAATGTTCTCGAGCGGTGCTCTTGCCTCTGGTTCGGGGGTTTTGCTCAGCACACAACGCTTACAGCTCTTCACATGCTTCCTCACATCCTTCTCCAGGCCTGCCCAGTAAAACCGCTGCCTAGCAAGGTACAAGGTCCGTTGCTGGCCCTGGTGACCTGCCTCATCGTGGACCCCTTCCAGCACGACTGCTTTCAGTGAAGCAGGTACAACATACAGGTAAGATTTAGTCTTCGTAACAGGGCTCTTTGAGACGCGATAAAGCACGCCCTTCTGCATGACTAGCTTATCCCAACTCTTCAGCAAATGGAGTACATGAGCTGGTTCTAGGGCACGCTCTCTCCTAGATGGTCGTCGTCCCCTTTCCACAAAGGAGATCACCCTGCTTAACACCATGTCAGCCCTCTGCTTATCCATCAGCTGATCATGGGACAGCGCTTCAGTTTCAACCTGTTCCACTGGCAACACGGTCTGTGGGAACTGTGGCAACAACAATGCATGGGGGGTCGCCACACCGTCCTGCAACTTGTGTGACCCAAGAACGGCTGCCACTTCCAGACTACACAAAGCCCCAGGCCAGACAACAGCAGTAGCATACTGACAGGCGACCGAAGGCCCAGCAACAGAGTTCTTCTCAAATGGGTGAGTAGACCAGCGAAACACGTCCTGCACCTGATCTGTGCAAACAGCACCAGCCTCAGCCAACAGAGTCTCATATGCCACTCTTGTCAAGCGATGGAGTGCGCTTGGATGCACAAAGGGCTCCCTGCTCAGAGCGTCTGCGACAATGTTTTTGGGGCCTGGGATGTATTTAATATCAAACTGATACGGCGCTAGCTTGGCGACCCATCTCTGTTCGCACGCATCCAATTTAGCTTTGGACAGGATATAAGTCAACGGATTGTTATCCGTCCATACCGTGAACGGGTGTCCCCTCAGCCAATGATGGAACTTGTCACAGACAGCCCATTTCATGGCGAAAAACTCTAGCCTGTGCGCAGGGTACCTTGACTGTGCAAAGGAGAGCGACTTGCTAGCGAAAGCAATTGGCCTCGCTACTGTGCCTCCTTCTGGTACCTGCGACAAGACCGCACCAAGGCCATTGCTGGAAGCATCCACCGAGAGAAGAAAAGGTTCCCCAAAATTTGGGTGGGCTAGAACAACCTGATCCAGCAAAGCCTGCTTCAGCAGGAGAAAGGCCTGTCTGCACTCTTCCGTCCAATCTGCAACCACCAGCGTCCGCTGGGACGGGCGACCATTTTTTCTCTTTCGGAAAGGGGCCTTGGGTCCAGCAGTGAGACCAAACAGCGGCTTGGCTATGGAGGAAAACCCCTCGATGAACTGCTGGTAGAAAACTACCATACCCAGAAACGATCGTATCTTCCGCTGCGATGGGATCCCTGTCCCATCTTCCATAAGATCCGCCTCAGTTAAGGCAGCAATGGCACGCACCTTTTCGGGGTCCGTAGCGATACCCTCTGCACTCACAATATGGCCGAGAAACCTCACCGACCTCCGCATGAAATGGCATTTCTTGGGTGCCAACTTCAAATTGTGGGCCTGAAGACGTTCGAAGACCATTTCAAGACGTTCCAATGCCACATCCTCAGTGGGAGCGAATACAAGGACATCGTCCAAGTAGCAAAGGAGACTAAGGAAATTCTGGTCCCCAAAGATGGACAACATCATCCGCATGAAGGTTGCGGGGCTGTTGCATAAACCCTGCGGCAAGCGGTTGTATTCGTACAACCCAAAGGGCGATGTAAAAGCCGTATACCTCTTGTCATCCTCATGAACCTCAACGTTGTAGTACCCAGACGTGAGGTCCATGGTCGAGAAAAACGTGTTGCCACCCAACGCCGCAAGGGCATCGGCCTGATGGGGTAACGGATGAGCGTCCTTGATGGTGCGTGCATTGATCCATCGGAAATCCGTGCAGAGTCTCAAGTCCCCTGACTTTTTCCAAACAAGGACCAAGGGCGAAGCGAAGTCGCTACTGGACTTTCTTATGATCTCGCGTTCTTCCATCTCGTCAAGCGTTTGTCTGAGCTTTTCGTATTGGTTGGGTGCAATACGCCGGTACGGCAACCGAAAGGGCCTCTCATCACTGAGCCGTATCCGGTGAACACAGCCTGTAGCTTTTCCACAGTCCAACTTGTGTCTGGAAAAAATTGACTCGTACTGCGCTATCAGCTGAACAAGCTTCTCCCTGCAAGCAGAGGACACGGTACAAGAACCTACATCAATGTCACCCAACCCTAGGTCATGCAAAAGCGCAGTTGAACTGCCTGGAGGTCCAATGGGTCCTCCAACCCTATCATGCCCATATGGGAGGCTTGAATCCTCAGACGTGAGATGGGAGTGATTCCCATTATCAGACACCACATCATCTGACCTTTGCACCTGTTGCTGGAAAACACATTGTGTAGCATCATACATAGCAGAGCTGTCAAAGTCCTCCAACTCTATGATGGGAAAGACGTCGGCAAGCTTTGCATTTCGTTTCAGTTTCACAGGCTTATCAGAAGGATTTATCACCTTGAGTGGCAGCCAACCATCACCACGGAGCAAAGCCACCGTCCTCCCGACCAACACAGACTGCGGACGCGACCTGGCAGTAGTAGGCTCCATGATGACAGCGCTGCCAACTGAAATGTTGTTGACAGTTTGAAGCCGGCCCCAAATCAAATGCTCACTCAGAGGATCAAGAGTCACAGCCTTTTTTAGTCTCACCGTTCCCACTTTGTCAGGGATGTCACCGCCTGACCACACCTCCACATTAGCCAACAAACTCAATAGCTTGTGTTGTTCATCCTTACTGTGCCCAGATGAAGGCACATGGCCCAAAACATTCTTTGACACTTTCAGACGTCGAATCAGGTACTTCAGGAGGTTACTCCCTACAATGAGATCATCACTCTGCGTAGCAACTACCAGTGTCGGGACAATCACTGAGTAGCCGAACAGCTTTAGCTCCAGGTCACATACTCCCAGAGGCTTGGTTCGTGACCCTCCACACCCAATCAAAACCACATCTGTAGGTGCTAACGGTGGGCCCTTAATCGCTCCTTCCTGTGACAGTCGCTGCAAAACTGCAGAACTCAAACTACATGCCATCGAACCACTGTCAAGCATAGCAGTCACCACTGCTTTGTCACCAATCAGGACTTTAGTATGGAAGAGCTCATCATAAGGAGCAACTCTCTGCGTGTTCTGTAATATGACTCTGCTCTTCAGTTTCAGCTCCTCGCATACACTCTCATAAACAGACTCTAAATCTTCATCTGTTGTATTTGGGGGATTGACTATTGGTCCAACACCTGCCCCCCCAAAATGTTGGCCTGCTAGTTTCCCTGCTGCTGAGCGGCAGGTTGGTCGGCAGCACCACCCGCTGGCTGAGGCATTACTGCCTTAGGACAATCAGTGAGCACATGGCCAGAAGCATAACAGAGGAAGCAGAGATGGTTGGCACGACAATGAAAACGAGTAGTGTGCCCCCTGTCCCCACACACTTCACATGGCAGTGAGGGCCGCACCCTGTTCCTGGGGCCCCCTTGTGGCGTGCGTTCTGGTCTGCCATAGTGCCGAGCCTGCTGTGGTCCCTGCTCCAGAATACGTTCTAACATGCTAAGGATGCGGCCTAAAGGCTCAGCAGTCTCCTGTGAGGGCTGGCCTAATGTTGGTCCTGTTTTAGGACCACTGGCAGGCTTACCAGCAGGTAACGAAGTATGGAGACCAGAACCAACGTCCTGGCGCATCACAGTTACAGCCACGGTGCTCCTAGGCTGAGATGAATGTCTCTTATCACGCCTATGTTCAACCAGTTTCTCATGGACCTCTGCAGTAGTCCACTTCTGTAAAGGCTTGCACCTGAATAGTAGGGACAGTTCAGAGTCAGGGCAATGTCTAATAAACATTGTAGTGAGTTCACGTGATGGGTCATCCATCCTCTTATTCTGCCTTTTCAGACAGTCCTCAGTCACTTCCATAGCCTTGTTCAATCTGAGCCAGTACTCAAAAGAGTCTTCAGCAGAAAATGGTAGTGTGGAGTAAAAATCAGCCAACGGCATGATGGAGGAAACTGTGTCAGTAAAATGTTGCTTCAATATGTCAAAAATGGGATCTGGGCCCTCAGACAGAACAAGAAAGGGGTTGCTGCGTACCGCTACTCTAACCACCTCCCTCGCCTTCCCCATGAGTCTGTTCATGACCTCTTCCGCCTGCT
>NW_026906550.1:7500-11273 GCF_033807715.1 Cololabis saira | reverse complement strand
CGCGACGTCTTGATGTGGGAAACGATCCTGCTGACTGCTTTTCATTTTTGAATCTTTTCCGGAAGTATTCCTCCTTCTGTGGGTCGGTGAACCTCCAGTGCAGTGGAAAAAGAGTTGAAAGTTCTTAAAAGTTGGTTTGATATCAATAAATTATCACTGAATTTAAGTAAGACAAGATTTATAATCTTTGGTAACCGAAAAGTACATTGTAAAGTTAAGCTCAAAATTAATGATGTTGAAATTGGACGAGAATGTGAAAATAAATTCTTGGGCGTGATAATTGATGATAAACTTGATTGGAAAACACATATAAACAATATTAAATCTAAATTGTCCAAAACCATTGAAATCCTATACAAGACAAAATAACTTTTAAATCAGGCTCCTTTCTTTCTTTCTTTCTTTCTTGCTCATTTCCTTCTTTCTTTCTTGCTCATTTCCTTCTTTCTTTCTTTCTTTCTTCTTTCTGGCTCATTTCTTTCTTTCTTTCTGGCTCATTTCTTTCTTTCTTTCTTTCTTTCTTTCTTTCTGGCTCATTTCTTTCTTTCTTTCTTTCTTTCTTGCTCATTTCCTTCTTCTTTCTTGCTCATTTCCTTCTTTCTTTCTTTCTTTCTGGCTCATTTCCTTCTTTCTTTCTTTCTTTCTTGCTAATTTCCTTCTTTCGTTCTTTCTTGCTCATTTCCTTCTTTCTTTCTTTCTGGCTCATTTCCTTCTTTCTTTCTTTCTGGCTCATTTCCTTCTTTCTTTCTTTCTTTCCTTCTTTCTTTCTTTCTTTCTTTCCTTCTTTCTTTCTTTATTTCCTTCTTTCTGGCTCATTTCCTTCTTTCTTTCCTTCTTTCTTTCTTTCTGGCTCATTTCCTTCTTTCTTTCTTTCTTTCTTGCTCATTTCCTTCTTTCTTTCTTTCCTTCTGGCTCATTTCCTTCTTTCTTTCTTTCTGGCTCATTTCTTCTTTCTTTCCTTCTTTCTTTGTTTCTGGCTCATTTCTTTCTTTCTTTCTTTCTTTCTTTCTTGCTCATTTCCTTCTTCTTTCTTTCTTTCTTTCTTTCTATCTGGCTCATTTCTTTCTTTCTTTCCTTCTTTCTTTGTTTCTGGCTCATTTCTTTCTTTCTTTCTTTCTTTCTTTCTTTCTTTCTTTCTTTCTTTCTTCTTTCTTTCTTTCTTTCTTTCTTTCTTTCTTTCTTTCTTTCTTTCTGGCTCATTTCCTTCTTTCTTTCTTTCTGGCTCATTTCCTTCTTTCTTTCTTTCTGGCTCATTTCCTTCTTTCTTTCTTTCTTTCTGGCTCATTTCCTTCTTTCTTTCTGGCTCATTTCCTTCTTTCTTTCTTTCTTTCTTTCTTTCTAGGCTTCCTTGCTTCCTTGCTTCCTTCCTTCCTTCGAAAAAATGTTCAAAAGGTTAATTTATTTATATATCCAGCTTTAGTGTGGTGCATGTTTTGATTGACTAATGGACCAAAATAAAACTAGCAAACTAACCCTCTGACCTCCGTCACCATGTCAACGCACTCAGGAGGGATCTGATTGGCTGCTGCGGGTCGTGTGGTGATCCAGAGACGAGCAGAAGGAAGCAGGTTCCCCCTGATGAGGTTTGTCAGCAGCACGTCCATGGATTTGGACTCTGTAACGTCAGTCAGGACCTCGTTGTTGAGGAAGTCCAGAGGAAGCCGACACTCGTCCAGACCGTCGAAGATAAACGCCACCTGGAAGTAGGGCTGTTCGATTAATCGATTTTAAATCGTAATCGCGATTATGTAATTAGAACGATGTTAAAACATGAAAATCGTAAAATCGAATTTTTTTTTTCCCTTGTCTGCACACATATTAATGATTGATACCATATTAATGATTGATACCATATTAATGATTGATACCATATTAATGATTGATGGAAATACCTCTCAATACCTTTCTTTGTTTCTTTCTTTCTTTCTTTCTTTCTTTCTTTCTTTCTTTCTTTCTTTCTTTCTTTCTTTCTTTCTTTCTTTCTTTCTTTCATTTCCTTTCTTCTTTCTTTCATTTCCTTCCTTTCTTTCTTTCTTTCTTTCTTTCTTTCTGGCTCATTTCTTTCTTTCTTTCTTTCTTTCTTTCATTTCCTTTCTTTCTTTCATTTCCTTCCTTTCTTTCTTTCTTTCTTCTTTCTTTCTGCTCATTTCTTTCTTTCTTTCTTTCTTTCTTTCTTTCTTTCTTTCTTTCTTTCTTTCTTCTTTCTTTCTTTCTTCTGGCTCATTTCTTTCTTTCTTTCTTTCTTTCTGGCTCATTTCTTTCTTTCTTTCTTTCTGGCTCATTTCTTTCTTTCTTTCTTTCTTTCTTTCTTTCTTTCTTTCTTTCTTTCTTTCTGGCTCAATTCCTTCTTTCTTTCTTTCTTTCTGGCTCATTTCTTTCTTTCTTTCTTTCTTTCTTTCTTTCTTTCTTTCTTTCTTTCTTTCTTTCTTTTCTTTCTGGCTCATTTCTTTCTTTCTTTCTTTCTTTCTTTCTTTCTTTCTTTCTTTCTTTCTTTCTTTCTTTCTTTCTTTCTTTCTTTCTTTCTTTCTTTCTTTCTTTCTTTCTTTCTTTCTTTCTTTCTGGCTCATTTCTTTCTTTTTTTTTCTTTCTGGCTCATTCTTTCTTCTTTTTCTTTCTGGCTCATTTCTTTCTTTCTTTCTTTCTTTCTGGCTCATTTCTTTCTTTCTTCTTTCTGGCTCATTTCTTTCTTTCTTTCTTTCTTTCTGGCTCATTTCTTTCTTTCTTTCTTTCTGGCTCATTTCTTTCTTTCTTTCTTTCTTTCTTTCTTTCTTTCTTTCTCATTTCCTTCTTTCTTTCTTTCTTTCTTTCTGGCTCATTTCTTTCTTCTTTCTGGCTCATTTCTTTCTTTCTTTCTTTCTTTCTTTCTTTCTTTCTTTCTCATTTCCTTCTTTCTTTCTTTCTTTCTTTCTGGCTCATTTCTTTCTTTCTTTCTGGCTCATTTCTTTCTTTCTTTCTTTCTTTCTTTCATTCTTTCTTTCTTTCTTTCTTTCTGGCTCATTTCTTTCTTTCTTTCTTTCTTTCTTTCTTTCTTTCTTTCTTTCTTTCTTTTCTTTCTGGCTCATTTCTTTCTTTCTTTCTTTCTTTCTGGCTCATTTCTTTCTTTCTTTCTTTCTGGCTCATTTCTTTCTTTCTTTCTTTCTTTCTTTCTTTCTTTCTTTCTTTCTTTCTTTCTTTCTTTCTTTCTTTCTTTCTGGCTCATTTCTTTCTTTCTTTCTGGCTCATTTCTTTCTTTCTTTCTTTCTTTCATTTCCTTCCTTTCTTTCTTTCATTTCCTTCCTTTCTTTCTTTCTTTCTTTCTTTCTGGCTCATTTCTTTCTTTCTTTCTTTCTTTCTTTCTTTCTTTCTTTCTTTCTTTCTTTCTTTCTTTCTTTCTTTCTTCTTTCTTTCTGGCTCATTTCTTTCTTTTTTTTTCTTTCTGGCTCATTTCTTTCTTTCTTTCTTCTTTCTTTCATTTCCTTCCTTTCTTTCTTTCATTTCCTTCCTTTCTTTCTTTCTTTCTTTCTGGCTCATTTCTTTCTTTCTTTCTTTCTTTCTTTCTTTCTTTCTTTTCTTTCTGGCTCATTTCTTTCTTTCTTTCTTTCTTTCTGGCTCATTTCTTTCTTTCTTTCTTTCTGGCTCATTTCTTTCTTTCTTTCTTTCTTTCTTTCTTTCTTTCTTTCTTTCTTTCTTTCTTTCTTTCTTTCTTTCTTTCTTTCTTTCTTTCTGGCTCATTTCTTTCTTTCTTTCTGGCTCATTTCTTTCTTTCTTTCTTTCTTTCATTTCCTTCCTTTCTT
>NW_026906549.1:2500-11435 GCF_033807715.1 Cololabis saira | reverse complement strand
GATAGGAAGGTCCTAGAGCTTCAGAACCTGGTCGCGTCAGACCTAATTCGGGGTCTAGAAGTCCAACGAGCCCACCCCCGACCCTCTACGACTTTGGGAAGTGGGAGAAAATCGAAAAAGAAAGTTTAAATCTTTCATATCTCAGCCTCTGAAAGTCGTAGAGACTCGGGGTTGGTCTTGTTGGAGAGCTAGACCACGAATTGTGTCCGACGAATTTGGGTTTCGAAGCTCTACGACGCTTCGTTCAGGGTTAGGGTTAGGGTTAGGGTTAGGGGTTAGGGTTTGTGTTCAACGGCTCCCTGCGGGAAACCAATACGCTACTGCCTCCTAACGCTCGTAGGCGTTACCAGAGTTCGCAGAAGGTAGTGTTGCACTCTCACATCGTACATCCAGTTGAGATCCGTATGCACTAAAGTACTTTTGTCAGTAGCGTATGGTGCGGGACCTCTGAATAGTTTCAGAGTTTTGATGTGAGATGTGCTGTATGGTGTATCAAGGTCACTGGGTACCCTTTATGTGTGCAGTCGGATTGCGGAGGATCCGGTGTCTTCGTAGTGGTTAGTGGTTAGGGTTAGGGTTAGGGTTAGGGTTAGGGTTAGGGTTAGGGTTAGGGTTAGGGTTAGGATAAGGCAAGAGTGCCACTTTGGAATCTTTGATTTGACCCCCTAAACAGTGGATCATTTGCTCTACACTTCGGCTACCCCCCCATTTTCATGTACCCTGATTCCAGTAATACTAATGAGGAAGGGGTGGGACCTTGTCTTCTCGTCCAATCAGCGAAAAGCAAGTTCAAAGGTCTGTAACTTTTGCTAGGAGTGGATCATTTGCTAATGGATGGTACCGTTGGAAAGCTCGTGGTCGTATTATGTTCGACGGAAGCAGTTTCCAAGTCTCTACGACCTTCCGTTCGGAAGTTATGACCGGAAATGTGTTTCGCATTGAAAATGAATGGAGCGAAAATTTCCTGAAATTTGACTAAGTGTTTTGGTGAAAAAAGTTCCCCTAGAAAGTGTTTAGGAGCACGTTTTAGGCCATTTGGAGTCGATATGTACCTATAAACAAATTTTTTTTGGGAAAAAAAATTGTGAAATTTGACGAAAATTTCCTGAAATTTGACTAAGTGTTTTGGTGAAAAAGGTTCACCCAGAAAGTAGTTAGGAGCACGTTTCAGACCATTTGGAGTCGATAGGTACCTATATTAAACAAACTTTTATTGGGAAAAATACTTGTAAATTTTCTAAGATTTTCACTAAGTCAACTGTTTGAGTTCAGGCAAGTCCCCAGGAGATGGTTAGGTTCAGTACAACTGCACAGGGAGAGGTTAAGATAAAGAGAAAGTGGACTCTTTGGTCGTGCCCTAGTGGTCCTGTGGACTCTGGGGATTGGGTCAAGCCAGCAGTAGACCAGCTGGCTAGACCCAATAGGGTTAGGGTTAGGGTTAGGGTTAGGGTTAGGGTTAGGGTTAGGGTTAGGGTTAGGGTTAGGGTTAGGGTTAGGGTTAGGGTTAGGGTTAGGGTTAGGATAGGGCAAGAGTGCCACTTTGGAATCTTTGATTTGACCCCCTAAACAGTGGATCATTTGCTCTACACTTCGGCTACCCCCCCATTTTCGGGTACCCTGATTCCAGTAATACTAATGAGGAAGGGGTGGGACCTTGTCTTCTCGTCCAATCAGCGAAAAGCAAGTTCAAAGGTCTGTAACTTTTGCTAGGAGTGGATCATTTGCTCATGGATGGTACCGTTGGAAAGCTCGTGGTCGTATTATGTTCGACGGAAGCAGTTTCCAAGTCTCTACGACCTTCCGTTCGGAAGTTATGACCGGAAATGTGTATCGCATTGAAAATGAATGGAGCGATAATTTCCTGAAATTTGACTAAGTGTTTTGGTGAAAAAGGTTCACCCAGAAAGTAGTTAGGAGCACGTTTCAGGCCATTTGGAGTCGATAGGTACCTATATTAAACAAACTTCTTTTGGGAAAAATACTTGTAAATTTTCTAAGATTTTCACTAAGTCAACTGTTTGAGTTCAGGCAAGTCCCCAGGAGATGGTTAGGTTCAGTACAACTGCACAGGGAGGGTTAGGGTTAGGGTTAGGGTTAGGGTTAGGGTTAGGGTTAGGGTTAGGGTTAGGGTTAGGATAGGGCAGGGTTAGGGTTAGGGTTAGGGTTAGGGTTAGGGTTAGGGTTAGGGTTAGGGTTAGGATAGGGCAAGAGTGCCACTTTGGAATCTTTGATTTGACCCCCTAAACAGTGGATCATTTGCTCTACACTTCGGCTACCCCCCCATTTTCGGGTACCCTGATTCCAGTAATAGGGTTAGGGTTAGGGTTAGGGTTAGGGTTAGGGTTAGGGTTAGGGTTAGGGTTAGGGTTAGGGTTAGATTAAGGGGGTAAAATGAGGTAAGCTCCCTGGGAGCTTTCGCGAATAACTTTTTATAGGAAGGTCTTAGAGCTTCGAAACCTTCACCAGACCTAATTCGGCGTTCTAGCTTTCCAACGAGCCCAGCCTCGACCTTCTACGACCTTGGGAAGTGGGAGAAAATAAAAAAAAAAAGTTTAAATCTTTCATATCTCAGCCTCTGAAGGTTGTAGAGACTCGGGGTTGGTCTTGTTGGAGAGCTAGACCCCGAAATATGTCCGACGGATTCGGGTTTCGAAGCTCTACGACGTTCCGTTCCGGAGATATAGGGCAAAACGTCCCCCCATAGGAAACGAATGGGCGCGAAAAGGTGTAAAAATTACACTAAGTGTTTTGTCCAAAAACGACCCTCAAGAAAGTGTTTAGGAGCACGTTTAAGGTCATTTTGAGTTGTTTCATTCACTTTCTGATGACTGATTTTGTATTTCTTTTACCTCTGGTTAGGGTTAGGGTTAGGGTTTGTGTTCAACGGCTCCCTGCGGGAAACCAATACGCTACTGCCTCCTAACGCTCGTAGGCGTTACCAGAGTTCGCAGAAGGTAGTGTTGCACTCTCACATCGTACATCCAGTTGAGATCCGTATGCACTAAAGTACTTTTGTCAGTAGCGTATGGTGCGAGACCTCTGAATAGTTTCAGAGTTTTGATGTGAGATGTGCTGTATGGTGAATCAAGGTCACTGGGTACCCCTTATGCGTGCAGTCGGATTGTGGAGGATCCGGTGTCTTCGTCTGTGGCTAGTGGGTGTAATATGAGAGGACAGTTGTGAGTTTTGGAAGGGGAGAAGAAGGGGGGGGGGGGGGGTGGGGGGGGGGGGTTGGTTAGGGTTAGGGTTAGGGTTAGGGTTAGGGTTAGGGTTAGGGTTAGGGTTAGGGTTAGGGTTAGGATAAGGCAAGAGTGCCACTTTGGAATCTTTGATTTGACCCCCTAAACAGTGGATCATTTGCTTGACACTTCGGCTACCCCCCCATTTTCATGTACCCTGATTCCAGTAATACTAATGAGGAAGGGGTGGGACCTTGTCTTCTTGTCCAATCAGAGAAAAGCAAGTTCAAAGGCCTGTAACTTTTGCTAGGAGTGGATCATTTGCTCATGGATGGTACCGTTGGAAAGCTCGTGGTCGTATTATGTTCGACGGAAGCAGTTTCCAAGTCTCTACGACCTTCCGTTCGGAAGTTATGACCGGAAATGTGTATCGCATTGAAAATGAATGGAGCGAAAATTTCCTGAAATTTGACTAAGTGTTTTGGTGAAAAAAGTTCCCCCAGAAAGTGTTTAGGAGCACGTTTTAGGCCATTTGGAGTCGATAGGTACCTATATTAAACAAACTTCTTTTGGGAAAAATACTTGTAAATTTTCTAAGATTTTCACTAAGTCAACTGTTTGAGTTCAGGCAAGTCCCCAGGAGATGGTTAGGTTCAGTACAACTGCACAGGGAGAGGTTAGGGTTAGGGTTAGGGTTAGGGGTTAGGGGTTAGGGGTTAGGGTTAGGGTTAGGGTTAGGGTTAGGGTTAGGGTTAGGATAGGGGGTAAAAGCCACCTTTGGGCCACCGGCCCAAATCGAAACCTGGCTGACGGTGTCGTTTTCGCGATTGGAGCAAAGGATCATGGGTAAAAAGTGTTTTTTTTGAATAACTTTTGATAGGAAGGTCGTAGAGCTTCGGAACCTGCTCGCGTCAGACATAATTAGGGGTCTAGCTTTCCAACGAGCCCACCCTCGACCTTCTACGACTTTGGGAAGTGGGAGAAAATCTAAAAATTTTTTTTAAAAAAATCATATTTTTTATCTTAGCTTCTGATGGTCGTAGAGACTCGTGGTTGGTCTTGTTGGAGAGCTAGACCCCTAAATATGTCCGACGGATTTGGGTATCGAAGCTCAGGGTTAGGGTTAGGGTTAGGGTTAGGGTTAGGGTTAGGGTTAGGGTTAGGGTTAGGATAAGGCAAGAGTGCCACTTTGGAATCTTTGATTTGACCCCCTAAACAGTGGATCATTTGCTTGACACTTCGGCTACCCCCCCATTTTCATGTACCCTGATTCCAGTAATACTAATGAGGAAGGGGTGGGACCTTGTCTTCTTGTCCAATCAGAGAAAAGCAAGTTCAAAGGCCTGTAACTTTAGGGTTAGGGTTAGGGTTAGGGTTAGGGTTAGGGGTTAGGGTTAGGGTTAGGGTTAGGGTTAGGGTTAGGGTTAGGGGTTAGGGGTTAGGGTTAGGGTTAGGGTTAGGGTTAGGGTTAGGATAGGGGGTAAAAGCCACCTTTGGGCCACCGGCCCAAATCGAAACCTGGCTGACGGTGTCGTTTTAGGGTTAGGGTTAGGGTTAGGGTTAGGGTTAGGGTTAGGGTTAGGGTTAGGGTTGGTTAGGGTTAGGGTTAGGGTTAGGGTTAGGGTTAGGGTTAGGGTTAGGGTTAGGATAAGGCAAGAGTGCCACTTTGGAATCTTTGATTTGACCCCCTAAACAGTGGATCATTTGCTCTACACTTCGGCTACCCCCCCATTTTCGGGTACCCTGATTCCAGTAATACTAATGAGGAAGGGGTGGGACCTTGTCTTCTCGTCCAATCAGCGAAAAGCAAGTTCAAAGGTCTGTAACTTTTGCTAGGAGTGGATCATTTGCTCATGGATGGTACCGTTGGAAAGCTCGTGGTCGTATTATGTTCGACGGAAGCAGTTTCCAAGTCTCTACGACCTTCCGTTCGGAAGTTATGACCGGAAATGTGTATCGCATTGAAAATGAATGGAGCGATAATTTCCTGAAATTTGACTAAGTGTTTTGGTGAAAAAAGTTCCCCCAGAAAGTGTTTAGGAGCACGTTTTAGGCCATTTGGAGTCGATACGTACCTATAAACAAAGTTTTTTTGGGAAAAAATAATTGTGAAATTTGACGAAAATTTCCTGAAATTTGACTAAGTGTTTTGGTGAAAAAGGTTCACCCAGAAAGTAGTTAGGAGCACGTTTCAGGCCATTTGGAGTCGATAGGTACCTATATTAAACAAACTTCTTTTGGGAAAAGGGTTAGGGTTAGATTTTTCAGGTTTCTCGATGATCCCCCCACCTCATCCGTCGACTCGGTGGTTTACAGGGACCAAAGGCAATGCACAGGCCGGCGCACGTCGTCATAGCTCTCTTGACCGTACTATCCACCTAAAGTTAGATTAATAGTGGAGACAACAGGTCAATAAACAAGTTTAAGTTTGATTAGTAGTAGAGACAACAGGTCAATTATAGATTTGGGTGAGAGGGGTCAGGACCAGGAAGAGTTGCCTTATAGGGGCAGGTCTCTTCCCCGCCTTGACGGGCCGTTATCCTGCCCCTCTCACACTCCCACGCAGAGCGAGGGAGTAAACGAAGGAGGAGGGTTAGGGTTAGGGTTAGGGTTAGGGTTAGGGGTTAGGGTTAGGGGTTAGGGGTTAGGGGTTAGGGTTAGGGTTAGGGTTAGGGTTAGGTTAGGGTTAGGGTTAGGGTTAGGGTTAGGGTTAGGAGGGTTAGGGTTAGGGTTAGGGTTAGGGTTTGTGTTCAAGGGTTAGGGTTAGGGTTAGGGTTAGGGTTAGGATAGGGGGGTTTAGCCACTTTTGGGCCACCGGCCCAAATCGAAACCTGGCTGACGGTGTCGTTTTCGCGATTGGAGCAAAGGATCATGGGTAAAAAGTGTTTTATTTGAATAACTTTTGATAGGAAGGTCCTAGAGCTTCGAAACCTGGTCGCGTCAGACCTATTTCGTGGTCTAGCTTTCCAACGAAGCTGTTTTCAAGTCTCTACGACCTTCCGTTCGGAAGTTATGACCGGGGATGTGTATCGCATTGGAAATGAATGGAGCGAAAATTTCCTGAAATTTGACTAAGTGTTTTGGTGAAAAACGTACCCCCAGAAAGTTGTTAGGAGCACGTTTCAGGCCATTTGGGTTAGGGTTAGATTTTTCAGGTTTCTCGATGATCCCCCCACCTCGTCCGTCGACTCGGTGGTTTACAGGGACCAAAGGTAATGCACAGGCCGGCGCACGTCGTCATAGCTCTCTTGACCGTAGGGTTAGGGTTAGGGTTAGGGTTAGGGTTAGGGTTAGGGTTAGGATAGGGCAAGAGTGCCACTTTGGAATCTTTGATTTGACCCCCTAAACAGTGGATCATTTGCTCTACACTTCGGCTACCCCCCCATTTTCGGGTACCCTGATTCCAGTAATACTAATGAGGAAGGGGTGGGACCTTGTCTTCTCGTCCAATCAGCGAAAAGCAAGTTCAAAGGTCTGTAACTTTTGCTAGGAGTGGATCATTTGCTCATGGATGGTACCGTTGGAAAGCTCGTGGTCGTATTATGTTCGACGGAAGCAGTTTCCAAGTCTCTACGACCTTCCGTTCGGAAGTTATGACCGGAAATGTGTATCGCATTGAAAATGAATGGAGCGATAATTTCCTGAAATTTGACTAAGTGTTTTGGTGAAAAAGGTTCACCCAGAAAGTAGTTAGGAGCACGTTTCAGGCCATTTGGAGTCGATAGGTACCTATATTAAACAAACTTCTTTTGGGAAAAATACTTGTAAATTTTCTAAGATTTTCACTAAGTCAACTGTTTGAGTTCAGGCAAGTCCCCAGGAGATGGTTAGGTTCAGTACAACTGCACAGGGAGGGTTAGGGTTAGGGTTAGGGTTAGGGTTAGGGTTAGGGTTAGGGTTAGGGTTAGGATAGGGCAGGGTTAGGGTTAGGGTTAGGGTTAGGGTTAGGGTTAGGGTTAGGGTTAGGGTTAGGGTTAGGGTTAGGGTTAGGGTTAGGGTTAGGGTTAGGGTTAGGGTTAGGGTTAGGGTTAGGGTTAGGGTTAGGGTTAGGGTTAGGGTTAGGGTTAGGGTTAGGGTTAGGGTTAGGGTTAGGGTTAGGGTTAGGGTTAGGGTTAGGGTTAGGGTTAGGGTTAGGGTTAGGGTTAGGGTTAGGGTTAGGGTTAGGGTTAGGGTTAGGGTTAGGGTTAGGGTTAGGGTTAGGGTTAGGGTTAGGGTTAGGGTTAGGGTTAGGGTTAGGGTTAGGGTTAGGGTTAGGGTTAGGGTTAGGGTTAGGGTTAGGGTTAGGGTTAGGGTTAGGGTTAGGGTTAGGGTTAGGGTTAGGGTTAGGGTTAGGGTTAGGGTTAGGGTTAGGGTTAGGGTTAGGGTTAGGGTTAGGGTTAGGGTTAGGGTTAGGGTTAGGGTTAGGGTTAGGGTTAGGGTTAGGGTTAGGGTTAGGGTTAGGGTTAGGGTTAGGGTTAGGGTTAGGGTTAGGGTTAGGGTTAGGGTTAGGGTTAGGGTTAGGGTTAGGGTTAGGGTTAGGGTTAGGGTTAGGGTTAGGGTTAGGGTTAGGGTTAGGGTTAGGGTTAGGGTTAGGGTTAGGGTTAGGGTTAGGGTTAGGGTTAGGGTTAGGGTTAGGGTTAGGGTTAGGGTTAGGGTTAGGGTTAGGGTTAGGGTTAGGGTTAGGGTTAGGGTTAGGGTTAGGGTTAGGGTTAGGGTTAGGGTTAGGGTTAGGGTTAGGGTTAGGGTTAGGGTTAGGGTTAGGGTTAGGGTTAGGGTTAGGGTTAGGGTTAGGGTTAGGGTTAGGGTTAGGGTTAGGGTTAGGGTTAGGGTTAGGGTTAGGGTTAGGGTTAGGGTTAGGGTTAGGGTTAGGGTTAGGGTTAGGGTTAGGGTTAGGGTTAGGGTTAGGGTTAGGGTTAGGGTTAGGGTTAGGGTTAGGGTTAGGGTTAGGGTTAGGGTTAGGGTTAGGGTTAGGGTTAGGGTTAGGGTTAGGGTTAGGGTTAGGGTTAGGGTTAGGGTTAGGGTTAGGGTTAGGGTTAGGGTTAGGGTTAGGGTTAGGGTTAGGGTTAGGGTTAGGGTTAGGGTTAGGGTTAGGGTTAGGGTTAGGGTTAGGGTTAGGGTTAGGGTTAGGGTTAGGGTTAGGGTTAGGGTTAGGGTTAGGGTTAGGGTTAGGGTTAGGGTTAGGGTTAGGGTTAGGGTTAGGGTTAGGGTTAGGGTTAGGGTTAGGGTTAGGGTTAGGGTTAGGGTTAGGGTTAGGGTTAGGGTTAGGGTTAGGGTTAGGGTTAGGGTTAGGGTTAGGGTTAGGGTTAGGGTTAGGGTTAGGGTTAGGGTTAGGGTTAGGGTTAGGGTTAGGGTTAGGGTTAGGGTTAGGGTTAGGGTTAGGGTTAGGGTTAGGGTTAGGGTTAGGGTTAGGGTTAGGGTTAGGGTTAGGGTTAGGGTTAGGGTTAGGGTTAGGGTTAGGGTTAGGGTTAGGGTTAGGGTTAGGGTTAGGGTTAGGGTTAGGGTTAGGGTTAGGGTTAGGGTTAGGGTTAGGGTTAGGGTTAGGGTTAGGGTTAGGGTTAGGGTTAGGGTTAGGGTTAGGGTTAGGGTTAGGGTTAGGGTTAGGGTTAGGGTTAGGGTTAGGGTTAGGGTTAGGGTTAGGGTTAGGGTTAGGGTTAGGGTTAGGGTTAGGGTTAGGGTTAGGGTTAGGGTTAGGGTTAGGGTTAGGGTTAGGGTTAGGGTTAGGGTTAGGGTTAGGGTTAGGGTTAGGGTTAGGGTTAGGGTTAGGGTTAGGGTTAGGG
>NW_026906548.1:0-11483 GCF_033807715.1 Cololabis saira | reverse complement strand
GGCCGCACCCCTGTGAAGGTACACCAGCCGCTGCCCGGTCTCATCGGCCAGGGCGGTGTGGTTCAGAGCTTCCAGGGCAGTTGCCCCAAACAGCTCCCCCGGTTCTGGCGGTGCCTGACGAAGAACCCTACGAGCAGTCTCCGTCAGGGGTGACTGCGCCAGTCAGACATGACGGCGCGTGTGCACCAGGGTGGACATCAGCCGCCCCAGTTCCCTCGTTTGGGAGGCAAAAGCCTGTAGGGATATGTCACACATGTCCTGTGTGGAATCATCCACCTGTGCATCCTGCAGGGAGGTGGAGAGAGCCAGTAGCAGATGAGAAAGGGTGTTCCCCAGCCGGCCGATGCGTGCCGCTGTTTCATAAGCCTTACAAATATGCCCATCAGTAACCCTACTCTGGGTAGAGGGGCACTTGGGATCTGGCTTCAGAGCCTCATCAGGAGCCACTATCAGTGCTGCAATGGAGGGCTCGATGGGGGGGCATGTGGTGGAGACCAGCCACAGCAGGGTCCTCCATCGCCGTCAGACCACGGTCATCAGCCGGCTGTGACATCTCTCCAGCATGAGTGCAGCTCCCTTAAAATAATCCGACGAAGACGGAATGTGAATTCCACCGGAGAAGGATTGCGCCTGTGGAAGGCGCTAGAGGCCACCTCCACACGTGGTGCATCCGGCTGCAAGTGTGCCAGGGCAGTGCGGATAATGCTCTGCACGGAGGAACAAACCGTCCCCTCCCGAGAGCTCTGGGCAGATGAGTGCGAGGAGAACCCCGAGCGCTGTGAGGCCGGGTCCCCTGATGACACGTTGAAGTGGCTGGCCGAGGCTGCAATGGAGATGGCGTCCTCCGGCAGCGGCGGTGGCGACCCCAGAGCAAACTCTGTAGCCTGGCCAGTACCAGGTTGCAGATTGAGGAGGGGCGCCTTCATCTGCTCCATGTCGGCAGCCAAGCGATCTACCTTCGAGGAGAGCTGGCTCGTCATCCGCCGTCGTTTGGGGGCCCCCACCACTCTCTTTGCCGATCGCTTCAGAGAAGACCCCGGCTGAGATGAGGGGAGGCTGGCCGACGGCCCCGGCTGCTCGGGCCCGAGGCACGACACGCAGAGGTCCTGGTCATCCGCAGGGTCCAGGGCGGCCATGCACCCTGGGCATGAACGCTCCATCACAGCGACCGGTGGGAGAGGGAGCGGACACGCTGCCGTCGCCACGGATGTGCTGGCAGGAGAGAGGAGCGGACACGCTGCAGCCACCACGTAGGTGTCGGTGGGAGAGGGGAGCGGAAACGCTGCCGTCACCACAGCGAGCACGCTGCCGTCACCACCAATATGCTGGCGGGAGAGGGGAGCGGCCACGCTACCGTCAGCACGGATGTGTCAGTGGGAGAGGGGAGCAGAAACGCTGCCGTCACCACAGCGAGCATGCTGCCATCACCGCCAATATGCAGGCGGGAGAGGGGAGGGCCACGCTTCCATCAGCACAGATGTGTCAGTGGGAGAGGGGAGCGGAAACGCTGCCGTCACCACGGATGTGCTGGTAGGAGAGACGAGCGGACACGCTGGCGTCCACACGAATGTGTCGGTGGGAGCGGTCACGCTGGCGTCCACACGAATGTGTTGGTGGGAGAGGGGAGCGGTCACGCTGCCGTCACCACGGATGTGCCGGTGGGAGAGGGGAACGGACGCGCCGCCATCACCACGTAGGTGTCAGTGGGAGAGGGGAGCGGAAACGCTGCCGTCACCACAGCGAGCACGCTGCCGTCACCGCCAATATGCAGGCGGGAGAGGGGAGGGCCACGCTTCCGTCAGCACAGATGTGTCAGTGGGAGAGGGGAGCGGAAACGCTGCCGTCACCACAGCGAGCACGCTGCCGTCACCGCCAATATGCAGGCGGGAGAGGGGAGGGCCACGCTACCGTCAACACGGGTGTGTCAGTGGGAGAGGGGAGCGGAAACGCTGCCGTCACCACAGCGAGCACGCTGCCGTCACCGCCAATATGCCGGCGGGAGAGGGTAGGGCCACGCTGCCGTCACCACGGCTATGAGAAAAGGCAAAAAAAGGCGTCTTTACTCAAAAGAAGAGAACAATCCTCTCTTGTTTCTTTCCTTTTTTCAAAGAAAAAAAATAACTGCAGGGAAAAATAATGTCACATCAATAAGAGGGAGAGGGAGCGAATGCTGCCGTCACCATGAACGAGCCGGTGGGAGAGGGAGCGGACAAGCTGCCGTCATCACGGCCGCAAAACAGGCCAAAAAGGCGCTCTTCTTTTCCTTTCTTATATATATATATATTTTTTTAAAGAAAAAAAATAATCAGCAAGGAAAAAATAATGTTGTCACATTAATAAAGTGGGAGAGGGAGCGAAACGCTGCCGTCACCACAAATGTGCCGGTGGGAGAGGGGCGTGGCCTTCACCACGGCTGTAAGAAAGACCAAAAAAGGTGTTTGTGTTGTTTTTTTCAAAAGAAAAAAATAATCCTTTTCTGTCTTCCTTTTTTCCTTTTTTTTTTTCAAAAGAAAAAAATAATCTGCAAGGAAAAAATAATGTTGTCACATTAATAAGTGGGGAGAGGAAGCGAAACGCTGTCTCCCTGCGCAGATTGTGATCAGGTGTCAGGCGCAGCTTGACAGCTTACCTTCTGTCAGCTGGGCAGGGGGGCGGGGCGGGGAGACGCCGCCGCAACCCGACACCATCAATACCACGCCGACCACAGCCTCTCGGAGGACGAAAAAAATCGTTACTCCTACCTGAATGGCACGAAGCTGCACAGAGGCCGGCGGGTTTTTTAGGGAGGAAAGGAAGAAGCTTCACAAAGCTCCTATTTCCGTCCTGTACTTCAGACGCGCGATGCGAGAAGAATAAGGAGTCGATCCCATGCTGACGGGAAGGTCATGCAGGGGTCACGGGTGACGTGACATTGTTGGTATTGTACTCGACATGCGCATGCGCGAGGGAAGATATCCAGTGCTTACAGCACCGCCTGGCGGTCAGTAGCGACGAAATAGAACCGCTTTTTGGCTGTTTTGAACCTGAAACACAGCCCCCCCCCCCCCACCCCCCACCCATTACCGGGAGCGCATCACTGCGCCGTGCTGTGGACAAAGTGAGGTACTGCACATTCGCCTAAAAGGCAGAATGACAGCATTAAAATGTCTCCAACTGCTCTGAAATAAAGTGTAAAAATCTGAAAATGAACACAATTCCTTCACAAAAATGGCCTTTGTCTTTTGAGCATTTTTTGCCTTCATTTGATTCAGCCAAATTAGAAACATGAGAAGAAAAGAGGGGAAAATCTCACTCCAGACTCAGCCAAAAACAGCAGCCGAAATGCTGCATTAAAATTACTCAAACTTGTCTAACATCACAATCTAAAAATCTAAAAATGATCAAAATGGCTTAGAAATGATGCGGCCTGCCTTTTGCACGTGTTTTTCCTGGCTTTACTTCAGCAAAATGAAAGAAAAGTGGCGAAAATTGCACTTCAGCCAGGGTTAAAAAGCAGCAGAAATACTGCATTAAAATGCCTCCAACTTGTCTAAAATGACATTTAAAAATCTAAAAATGATCAAAATGACTTAGAAATGATGGGGCCCTCCTTTTGCATATTTTTTGACTGGCTTTACTCCACCAGAATTGAAAATATCAGCAGAAAAGAGGGGGGAAATGCAGTGTTGTCTGCCCTGGAGAAGTTTCTTTTTTTGCCCACAAGATGGAGGCAGAGCTCCACGGATGAATTTAGCTGCACTCATTTGTAACTTTGAAAACTTTCTAAGTGGTTTGGTGAGTCCAATAATGAAAGGAGTCACTCTTTCAATAGCTTGCCTTAAAAAATCAGAAGGTAAAACATTTTTTTCACAAAAATCCGCTTTTAGCTGTATCTCAGCCAGAAACAGTCATTTTCAACCTGAAGCACAGGTAAGTGGTTTGCTGAGTCCAATAATGAAAGGAGTCACTCAAATAGACTATATAGACTCCTTCCTTCAATTTTCTGATGTTTTCAATAGCTTGCCTTAAAAAATCAGAAGGTAAAACAGTGGTATCACAGAAATCCGCTTTTTGGCTGTTTCTCAGCGAGAAACAGTTATTTTGAACCTGAGACACAGGTACCCCCCCCACCCATTACCGCGAGCGCATCACTGCGCCGTGCTGTGGACAAAATGAGGTACTGCACATTCGCCTAAAAGGCAGAATGACAGCATTAAAATGTTTCCAACTGCTCTGAAATAAAGTGTAAAAATCTGAAAATAAACACAATTCCTTCTCAAAAATGGGCTTTGTCTTTTGAGCATTTTTTGCCTTCATTTGATTCAGCCAAATTAGAAACATGAGAAGAAAAGAGGGGAAAATCTCACTCCAGACTCAGCCAAAAACAGCAGCCGAAATGCTGCATTAAAATTACTCAAACTTGTCTAACATCACAATCTAAAAATCTAAAAATGATCAAAATGGCTTAGAAATGATGCGGCCTGCCTTTTGCACGTGTTTCTCCTGGCTTTACTTCAGCAAAATGAAAGAAAAGTGGCGAAAATTGCACTTCAGCCAGGGTTAAAAAGCAGCAGAAATACTGCATTAAAATGCCTCCAACTTGTCTAAAATGACATTTAAAAATCTAAAAATGATCAAAATGACTTAGGAATGATGGGGCCCTCCTTTTGCATATTTTTTGACTGGCTTTACTCCACCAGAATTGAAAATATCAGCAGAAAAGAGGGGGGAAATTGCAGTGTTGTCTGCCCTGGAGAAGTTTCTTTTTTTGCCCACAAGATGGAGGCAGAGCTCCACGGATGAATTTAGCTGCACTCATTTGTAACTTTGAAAACTTTCTAAGTGGTTTGGTGAGTCCAATAATGAAAGGAGTCACTCTTTCAATAGCTTGCCTTAAAAAATCAGAAGGTAAAACATTTTTTTCACAAAAATCCGCTTTTAGCTGTATCTCAGCCAGAAACAGTCATTTTCAACCTGAAGCACAGGTAAGTGGTTTGCTGAGTCCAATAATGAAAGGAGTCACTCAAATAGACTATATAGACTCCTTCCTTCAATTTTCTGATGTTTTCAATAGCTTGCCTTAAAAAATCAGAAGGTAAAACAGTGGTATCACAGAAATCCGCTTTTTGGCTGTTTCTCAGCGAGAAACAGTTATTTTGAACCTGAGACACAGGTACCCCCCCCCACCCATTACCGCGAGCGCATCACTGCGCCGTGCTGTGGACAAAATGAGGTACTGCACATTCGCCTAAAAGGCAGAATGACAGCATTAAAATGTTTCCAACTGCTCTGAAATAAAGTGTAAAAATCTGAAAATAAACACAATTCCTTCTCAAAAATGGGCTTTGTCTTTTGAGCATTTTTTGCCTTCATTTGATTCAGCCAAATTAGAAACATGAGAAGAAAAGAGGGGAAAATCTCACTCCAGACTCAGCCAAAAACAGCAGCCGAAATGCTGCATTAAAATTACTCAAACTTGTCTAACATCACAATCTAAAAATCTAAAAATGATCAAAATGGCTTAGAAATGATGCGGCCTGCCTTTTGCACGTGTTTTTCCTGGCTTTACTTGAGCAAAATGAAAGAAAAGTGGCGAAAATTGCACTTCAGCCAGGGTTAAAAAGCAGCAGAAATACTGCATTAAAATGCCTCCAACTTGTCTAAAATGACATTTAAAAATCTAAAAATGATCAAAATGACTTAGAAATGATGGGGCCCTCCTTTTGCATATTTTTTGACTGGCTTTACTCCACCAGAATTGAAAATATCAGCAGAAAAGAGGGGGGAAATTGCAGTGTTGTCTGCCCTGGAGAAGTTTCTTTTTTTGCCCACAAGATGGAGGCAGAGCTCCACGGATGAATTTAGCTGCACTCAGTTGGAACTTTGACTTTCAATAGCTTGCCTTAAAAAATCAGAAGGTAAAACATTTTTTTCACAAAAATCCGCTTTTAGCTGTATCTCAGCCAGAAACAGTCATTTTCAACCTGAAGCACAGGTAAGTGGTTTGCTGAGTCCAATAATGAAAGGAGTCACTCAAATAGACTATATAGACTCCTTCCTTCAATTTTCTGATGTTTTCAATAGCTTGCCTTAAAAAATCAGAAGGTAAAACAGTGGTATCACAGAAATCCGCTTTTAGCTGTTTCTCAGCGAAAAACAGTTATTTTGAACCTGAAACACAGGTCCCCCCCCCCCACCCATTACCGGGAGCGCATCACTGCGCCGTGCTGTGGACAAAATTAGGTACTGCACATTCGCCTAAAAGGCAGAATGACAGCATTAAAATGTCTCCAACTGCTCTGAAATAAAGTGTAAAAATCTGAAAATAAACACAATTCCTTCACAAAAATGGCCTTTGTCTTTTGAGCATTTTTTGCCTTCATTTGATTCAGCCAAATTAGAAACATGAGAAGAAAAGAGGGGAAAATCTCACTCCAGACTCAGCCAAAAACAGCAGCCGAAATGCTGCATTAAAATTACTCAAACTTGTCTAACATCACAATCTAAAAATCTAAAAATGATCAAAATGGCTTAGAAATGATGCGGCCTGCCTTTTGCACGTGTTTTTCCTGGCTTTACTTGAGCAAAATGAAAGAAAAGTGGCGAAAATTGCACTTCAGCCAGGGTTAAAAAGCAGCAGAAATACTGCATTAAAATGCCTCCAACTTGTCTAAAATGACATTTAAAAATCTAAAAATGATCAAAATGACTTAGAAATGATGGGGCCCTCCTTTTGCATATTTTTTGACTGGCTTTACTCCACCAGAATTGAAAATATCAGCAGAAAAGAGGGGGGAAATGCAGTGTTGTCTGCCCTGGAGAAGTTTCTTTTTTTGCCCACAAGATGGAGGCAGAGCTCCACGGATGAATTTAGCTGCACTCAGTTGGAACTTTGATTTTCAATAGCTTGCCTTAAAAAATCAGAATGTAAAACATTTTTTTCACAAAAATCCGCTTTTAGCTGTATCTCAGCCAGAGTCATTTTCAACCTGAAGCACAGGTAAGTGGTTTGCTGAGTCCAATAATGAAAGGAGTCACTCAAATAGACTATATAGACTCCTTCCTTCAATTTTCTGATGTTTTCAATAGCTTGTCTTAAAAAATCAGAAGATAAAACAGTGTTTTCACAAAAATCCGCTTTTAGCTGTATCTCAGCCAGAAACAGTCATTTTCAACCTGAAACACAGGTATGGTGAGTCCAATAATGAAATTAGTCACTCAAATCAACTATATAGACTCTCTCCTTCAATTTTCTGATGTTTTCAATAGCTTGCCTTAAAAAATCAGAAGGTAAAACAGTGGTATCACAGAAATCCGCTTTTTGGCTGTTTCTCAGCGAGAAACAGTTATTTTGAACCTGAGACACAGGTACCCCCCCCACCCATTACCGCGAGTGCATCACTGCGCCGTGCTGTGGACAAAATGAGGTACTGCACATTCGCCTAAAAGGCAGAATGACAGCATTAAAATGTCTCCAACTGCTCTGAAATAAAGTGTAAAAATCTGAAAATAAACACAATTCCTTCACAAAAATGGCCTTTGTCTTTTGAGCATTTTTTGCCTTCATTTGATTCAGCCAAATTAGAAACATGAGAAGAAAAGAGGGGAAAATCTCACTCCAGACTCAGCCAAAAACAGCAGCCGAAATGCTGCATTAAAATTACTCAAACTTGTCTAACATCACAATCTAAAAATCTAAAAATGATCAAAATGGCTTAGAAATGATGCGGCCTGCCTTTTGCACGTGTTTTTCCTGGCTTTACTTCAGCAAAATGAAAGAAAAGTGGCGAAAATTGCACTTCAGCCAGGGTTAAAAAGCAGCAGAAATACTGCATTAAAATGCCTCCAACTTGTCTAAAATGACATTTAAAAATCTAAAAATGATCAAAATGACTTAGGAATGATGGGGCCCTCCTTTTGCATATTTTTTGACTGGCTTTACTCCACCAGAATTGAAAATATCAGCAGAAAAGAGGGGGGAAATGCAGTGTTGTCTGCCCTGGAGAAGTTTCTTTTTTTGCCCACAAGATGGAGGCAGAGCTCCACGGATGAATTTAGCTGCACTCAGTTGGAACTTTGATTTTCAATAGCTTGCCTTAAAAAATCAGAATGTAAAACATTTTTTTCACAAAAATCCGCTTTTAGCTGTATCTCAGCCAGAGTCATTTTCAACCTGAAGCACAGGTAAGTGGTTTGCTGAGTCCAATAATGAAAGGAGTCACTCAAATAGACTATATAGACTCCTTCCTTCAATTTTCTGATGTTTTCAATAGCTTGTCTTAAAAAATCAGAAGATAAAACAGTGTTTTCACAAAAATCCGCTTTTAGCTGTATCTCAGCCAGAAACAGTCATTTTCAAACTGAAACACAGGTATGGTGAGTCCAATAATGAAATTAGTCACTCAAATCAACTATATAGACTCTCTCCTTCAATTTTCTGATGTTTTCAATAGCTTGCCTTAAAAAATCAGAAGGTAAAACAGTGGTATCACAGAAATCCGCTTTTTGGCTGTTTCTCAGCGAGAAACAGTTATTTTGAACCTGAGACACAGGTACCCCCCCCACCCATTACCGCGAGTGCATCACTGCGCCGTGCTGTGGACAAAATGAGGTACTGCACATTCGCCTAAAAGGCAGAATGACAGCATTAAAATGTCTCCAACTGCTCTGAAATAAAGTGTAAAAATCTGAAAATAAACACAATTCCTTCACAAAAATGGCCTTTGTCTTTTGAGCATTTTTTGCCTTCATTTGATTCAGCCAAATTAGACACATGAGAAGAAAAGAGGGGAAAATCTCACTCCAGACTCAGCCAAAAACAGCAGCCGAAATGCTGCATTAAAATTACTCAAACTTGTCTAACATCACAATCTAAAAATCTAAAAATTATCAAAATGGCTTAGAAATGATGCGGCCTGCCTTTTGCACGTGTTTTTCCTGGCTTTACTTCAGCAAAATGAAAGAAAAGTGGCGAAAATTGCACTTCAGCCAGGGTTAAAAAGCAGCAGAAATACTGCATTAAAATGCCTCCAACTTGTCTAAAATGACATTTAAAAATCTAAAAATTATCAAAATGACTTAGGAATGATGGGGCCCTCCTTTTGCATATTTTTTGACTGGCTTTACTCCACCAGAATTGAAAATATCAGCAGAAAAGAGGGGGGAAATTGCAGTGTTGTCTGCCCTGGAGAAGTTTCTTTTTTTGCCCACAAGATGGAGGCAGAGCTCCACGGATGAATTTAGCTGCACTCATTTGTAACTTTGAAAACTTTCTAAGTGGTTTGGTGAGTCCAATAATGAAAGGAGTCACTCTTTCAATAGCTTGCCTTAAAAAATCAGAAGGTAAAACATTTTTTTCACAAAAATCCGCTTTTAGCTGTATCTCAGCCAGAAACAGTCATTTTCAACCTGAAGCACAGGTAAGTGGTTTGCTGAGTCCAATAATGAAAGGAGTCACTCAAATAGACTATATAGACTCCTTCCTTCAATTTTCTGATGTTTTCAATAGCTTGCCTTAAAAAATCAGAAGGTAAAACAGTGGTATCACAGAAATCCGCTTTTTGGCTGTTTCTCAGCGAGAAACAGTTATTTTGAACCTGAGACACAGGTACCCCCCCCCCCACCCATTACCGCGAGCGCATCACTGCGCCGTGCTGTGGACAAAATGAGGTACTGCACATTCGCCTAAAAGGCAGAATGACAGCATTAAAATGTTTCCAACTGCTCTGAAATAAAGTGTAAAAATCTGAAAATAAACACAATTCCTTCTCAAAAATGGGCTTTGTCTTTTGAGCATTTTTTGCCTTCATTTGATTCAGCCAAATTAGAAACATGAGAAGAAAAGAGGGGAAAATCTCACTCCAGACTCAGCCAAAAACAGCAGCCGAAATGCTGCATTAAAATTACTCAAACTTGTCTAACATCACAATCTAAAAATCTAAAAATGATCAAAATGGCTTAGAAATGATGCGGCCTGCCTTTTGCACGTGTTTTTCCTGGCTTTACTTCAGCAAAATGAAAGAAAAGTGGCGAAAATTGCACTTCAGCCAGGGTTAAAAAGCAGCAGAAATACTGCATTAAAATGCCTCCAACTTGTCTAAAATGACATTTAAAAATCTAAAAATGATCAAAATGACTTAGAAATGATGGGGCCCTCCTTTTGCATATTTTTTGACTGGCTTTACTCCACCAGAATTGAAAATATCAGCAGAAAAGACGGGGGAAATTGCAGTGTTGTCTGCCCTGGAGAAGTTTCATTTTTTGCCCACAAGATGGAGGCAGAGCTCCACGGATGAATTTAGCTGCACTCAGTTGGAACTTTGACTTTCAATAGCTTGCCTTAAAAAATCAGAAGGTAAAACATTTTTTTCACAAAAATCCGCTTTTAGCTGTATCTCAGCCAGAAACAGTCATTTTCAACCTGAAGCACAGGTAAGTGGTTTGCTGAGTCCAATAATGAAAGGAGTCACTCAAATAGACTATATAGACTCCTTCCTTCAATTTTCTGATGTTTTCAATAGCTTGCCTTAAAAAATCAGAAGGTAAAACAGTGGTATCACAGAAATCCGCTTTTAGCTGTTTCTCAGCGAAAAACAGTTATTTTGAACCTGAAACACAGGTCCCCCCCCCCCACCCATTACCGGGAGCGCATCACTGCGCCGTGCTGTGGACAAAATGAGGTACTGCACATTCGTCTAAAAGGCAGAATGACAGCATTAAAATGTCTCCAACTGCTCTGAAATAAAGTGTAAAAATCTGAAAATAAACACAATTCCTTCACAAAAATGGCCTTTGTCTTTTGAGCATTTTTTGCCTTCATTTGATTCAGCCAAATTAGAAACATGAGAAGAAAAGAGGGGAAAATCTCACTCCAGACTCAGCCAAAAACAGCAGCCGAAATGCTGCATTAAAATTACTCAAACTTGTCTAACATCACAATCTAAAAATCTAAAAATGATCAAAATGGCTTAGAAATGATGCGGCCTGCCTTTTGCACGTGTTTTTCCTGGCTTTACTTGAGCAAAATGAAAGAAAAGTGGCGAAAATTGCACTTCAGCCAGGGTTAAAAAGCAGCAGAAATACTGCATTAAAATGCCTCCAACTTGTCTAAAATGACATTTAAAAATCTAAAAATTATCAAAATGACTTAGAAATGATGGGGCCCTCCTTTTGCATATTTTTTGACTGGCTTTACTCCACCAGAATTGAAAATATCAGCAGAAAAGAGGGGGGAAATGCAGTGTTGTCTGCCCTGGAGAAGTTTCTTTTTTTGCCCACAAGATGGAGGCAGAGCTCCACGGATGAATTTAGCTGCACTCAGTTGGAACTTTGATTTTCAATAGCTTGCCTTAAAAAATCAGAAGGTAAAACATTTGTTTCACAAAAATCCGCTTTTAGCTGTATCTCAGCCAGAGTCATTTTCAACCTGAAGCACAGGTAAGTGGTTTGCTGAGTCCAATAATGAGTCACTCAAATAGACTATATAGACTCCTTCCTTCAATTTT